>NC_091743.1:50532027-50547027 GCF_043380555.1 Nothobranchius furzeri | reverse complement strand
CTGAGCTACTGCTGAGCTATAGTATGGAATGTTATTGTCTAATATTTAACCATATTACACCACATCATCATAATCATGTTGCTTCACATTGCATGATCATATTGTGTCATTATTCTCTTTTATAATACTATAATATATACTTTTATAATAACTATTACTATAGGGTTCTCAGGGTAATTTATATACATAATCATTTAATTGGTTTTTCTTTTTAACAAACTCCTGATGGTTTTAAGTCTACTCCTAAAAACTCAATTTTTTCCACAGATCACGACGTTAAAGCGGAGCGGCAAACATCTATAACAGTGTGCAGGACCATTAGCCCTTGTGTCACCAAAGATCCAACCATCAACTCCAACCAGAGGGGGAAATGAGCCTCCCTCACCAGGGAAAGGATGCTCGCTCAGACCCGTGAACAACTTTTTAAACTCCACTAAATGAGTCACAACTTCTTCTGATGGAGATGGGACAAAATCACAGCAGAATATTTCAGAATTTATGCGCTGATTTCTAGAATAAGGTTCTGTTTTTATATGTGGTAGCCAGCGGAAGCATCTTTTGTTTTGGTTTTTGTTTACATGTTACGGTGTCCTGCTGTCAAAAGGAGAGATTTGTGATTCTGATTGGGAAGATCTTAGTCCTGTGAGCACCACAGTCTGAGAGGCTTCACCTGCCACAGATGAAACGAGTTTCACACAGCAGCAGGGGGCACTGCAACTTTGGAAACTCACTCTGAAGTTCCTACTCACTGTGCAACATTCCATAGTTTTGCAGAGGAAGTGTGCTTTCAACGGAGAAATCAGGTTACAGCGTGCTGCTCTGAAGCTCTTCACCTCAGGAAACGACGTTCTGGTTCTGAGTGAAGTCCAGTTCGCGTCTCAAGTGACGGATGTCTTCTGTTTGAGTCAAAAACAAAAATCCTAGCATGTGCATGAAAAAAAAAAGCCTGGATCTTTTTCATTATTTAAAAGAAAATTACTTATCTGAGTTGCTTGAACTAACAACCCAGATGCTTTTAGAGACCATGTCTTGCTCAAAGGCTCTTAAGTAGCGGAGATACACTCAGATGTTTGCTTTCCTCTGATTTGGACCTTAGTATTGTTCACTAAAGATAAATACTGTAGATTCACAGAGAATAATGAAAAAGTGAAAACATAATTTCTAGAAGTTATTGGATTGCTGATTTGTTTTAGCTGCAGAAACCTCCAGATGTTTGTATCTGAGTAACCTAAACTAACATATTTAACTCATCTTTCTAAAAGTCACTCATTTCTGTACTGAAGGACTAATTTCTTTCATTATAGAAAATCAGACGCGGTGCTTCATGTTTGACACAGCAGCTCCTTCAAGGTCAATCAAACTATCATTCCTTAACAGTGAAATATTTAAGCGTCTTCAAATGTTTTGTTGTTTTTCTACATTCATCAAGAAGTAAGTGAGGCTACTTGCTGCTCTTCATTTACACCTACCTGTCTCTTGATCATTATTCACCTCCTCGGTTTTATTATGTTGCAAAACAGATTATTTATTTTGTTATATCCTAATAAATGTTCTTTAATGGTTTAAGCCGGTGTTGTATTGTATTCTTCAGAGGATGGTTTTATTTTCCTGGCAGCTCTGATGTGTGGAATAGGCAGCAGGAGCTGCGTCACACAGCCAGCAACACTCCTGCTGTCATCTTGTTTGCTGCTCGGGTGCTTCCAGCTTTGAGCTGCGAGGCTGCTGTGACTCACCAGTAGCGGTGATGTCATCAGCACTCATCCCCACACACACACAAAAGAGCATGAAGACACACAAATCTTTGGATTATCCAAATTCGGCTTAGTTTCGAGGATTTGAAGTCATAAATTAATGTTGGTTTATTTGTGTGCCACAGCTGTTAAAGTCAAACACAATGGGGTTTTTAAAAGAAAACATCCTAAGCTGTAAAATGAGTCTGCTGGCTCGTAGAGGGCAGGGTTGTTTTATAACCCACACTGAAACACCTCCACACACTTAGAAATTTCAGCAACTGTGCAAAAGTTTTTAAAGATATCTTAATAATTTGGCCACTGTTAATTGCCGCTGCTCAAAATGTACAAAGGAAAAAAAAAACGGTCAAATTTATCTTCTAAATACCTAAGTGCCACTTCTGACCCCTGCATAGAGACATCTAGTGGATGCTGATTGAACTGACATGAGCCAGAGTGGTAGTTAGAAGATGGCTGACCACATGCTGTTTTGTTGAGCTGGAAACTTTCCCCCAGAAAATCATCTTCTTAGAAAATCAAAGGTTGGTAAAATTGTGTTTTGTTTGTTAATCTACTTTGTAATAAGTTGCAGAATGTCTAGAAAAATGTTTTATGTTCGTTTTGTAAAAATTAGACACTCTAAGCTAGTTAAAAGTGGGCCAAGAATGACCCTTTGGTTCTTTGAGTGGCATTGTAGATGGAGAATGGTTACAGTCCTGTATTTGACAAAAGCCTTGAAATAAATTAATTTGTATAATACATTTTATTAAGTTACCTAAGTAGTACAGGGTCAGAGACTAATAAAGTAAATATATATTTTCAGGGAGTATGGCTGCTCCCTTTTCAGGGCAGGGAAGGCACCAGAGAAAGTTCACTGCACAACAAGTATTGGATCAATTCGAAGCTGGTGATAGTGACTTTGGCCCTGAGCTGGACAGCGACAGCGACAGAGATTCTGATTAATTGTATCAAACGCATGAAAGTGATGGTGGTGAATCCTCTGCCGGAGACAGTGACTCATCCAATCACTCGTCCAGTGATGAAGATGTGTCATTTGCTGAGACTGCTAGCATACAGATGGAGCCAAATCGTGCCGCAAAAATGTATAAATGGCGAAAGAAAGGCATTGAGTTGCCCTATGTGAACTTTCTTGGTGAACAAGTTGAGTCGTACCAGGATGCCACAACAGACTGGTTTACTTTTGGCGCTTTGTTTCCCTTGACATGTTGGAAAATATTGTTGAGCACACCAATCAATACAGTGTTCAAAAGCATGGGAAATGTGTTGACACTTCAGTAAAAGAGATAGAACAAGGTCTTGGACTGTATCTCAAGATGGGATTAGTTCAAATGTCTGGAGTAGGGTTGTCACGGTAACCGGTATAGCGGTAAACCCCGGTAAAAAAGTTGACAATAAAAATAACCGTCCAGTTTTTAATAAACTAAATTATCTCGGTGGGTTTACCGTGGCCGCGGTTTAGGCGCGGTGACCCTTACCAGCCACCGTCGCTTCAGCTGAAGTTCCCGCGGCGCGCACACGCACTTTTTAGTTTGCAACGGCACCAAAACTTTGAAGCTGAAATAATGGCCGAAGGAGGAGACGGCAGCGCCCAGGACATCCATCAGCCCTCAAAGAAGACTAAATCGGAAGTATGGGCATATTTTGGATTTCTGAAAAATGCTGAGGGACAGTTAATAGAAGACGGCTATCCCGTTTGCAGAACGTGCAGGAAACAAGTGTCTGCAAAAGGCAGCAACACTTCGAATCTAATGGCACATCTGCGTGACCATCACCCACGTCTCTACAGCCAGTGCAAGGTAAGTTAACATGAGCATTTTAGCTTAAATGCATGACGTGAGGACTTTTGGTTGAGGGAGAATGCAACGAGTCACTATATACTGCAGCCGCAGCGTCCTCTGCCAGCATTTAAACCGTGTCACGGACACCCTGTTGCTGGATGAAGCATCTTATTTGTTGATGATGAAGAGAAATATACAATTAGTTCCTTGTCATTGATTTGTTTACTTATTCAATGCCATTTATACTTGGACATTTGGATTTGATTACATAGTGTAGTAGTTATTTTAGTAATTTGTTTAAAGAGGCTATTTATTTTAAATGCATATTTTTTAAGGTTGACTTGTACAGTGCTCAAGGCAAGTGTGGACTGGAGTTTCAGATTTTCATTTTGATAATGAAGAAAACAAGTATATGAGAAAACAAGTGGTGTTTCTTTGATTTGTTTACATATTGTTTATGTTTTGAATGTTTGGATTTGTATAATTTAAACCTGCACTGACTACTGTAACACGTTCCAGAAAAATAAGCTATTTGTTCCTTTACTTGTGAAAAGTTGCACTTTTGCTAAGGCTTTGTGTTATTTTAGGTTTAATAAACACTGTTAAACCTTTTCTAAACTATTTCAGTTTGTGTGGAACAGGACTATCAATGCTTTCTGAACATATGCAACACCGTTTAAAAAATACCGCGATAATACCGAAAACCGTGATAATTTTGGTCACAATAACCGTGAGGTTAAATTTTCATACCGTGACAACCCTAGTCTGGAGTACGTCAGTACTGGGAAAGCAAAGTTCATTATGTGCCTGTGGCAGACATAATGAGTCGCAACCGATTCAGCCAGCTACTCTCTGTCATTCACTTTGTAGACAATGAAATGGCCAGTGTAAAAAAGGATCGACTGTGGAAACTAAGACCATTTTTGGATTCTTTTCGGACACAATGTTTGACTATTGTGCCTTGCCAAAAACAGTCCATCGATAAGATGATGGTGCCGTACAAAGGAAATGTTGGTGGCATGAGGCAGTACATCAAACGGAAGCCACATCCGTGGGGATTCAAAGCGTGGGGTCGCTGCTGTGTCACTGGCTTCCTGCACAATTTTGATATATATCAGGGAAAAGGAGGTGCCAATGAGCAAAAAGGGAAGAGTCAGTCGGGAGTTGGTGGAGACATTGTGGTGAAGCTATGCGACTCGCTTGCAGAGAAAGTACGTTCCCTGATTTTTGCTGGCAATTTTTTCACTTCAATGCCCCTCATTGAGAAATTATTGGCAAAGGGAACCTACGACACGGGAACTGTTCGAAAAAAAAAAACACATGTCAAAGTGCACCCTGATGACAGACAAAGACCTGTCCAAGAAAGGCTGTGGATCATATGATCATCAAATCGAGTCTAACACCAATTCTTGTGTTTGAAATGGCAAGACACAAAAGCAGTCACTTTTATGTCAACATATGCTGGACCAGAGCCTTTGGGAAAAGCCCGCCACTGAGACAAGTCCAAAAAAAGAGTACATCAACACTGATCAGCCAAACATCATCAAGGAGTACAACGCTTCCATGGGAGGAGTTGACATGCTGGATGCACATCTTGCACGCTGGAAGTTTCCCATCAAGACCCGTCGCTGGTATATGATACTTTCTGGTATTTTTGTCTGTTGCGGTGATCAATGCATGGCTTCTTTACCAGCGTGACTGTGAGGCCCAGGGAATCCCAACATCAAAAGTACTCAAACTTTGCAAGTTTCAGGGTTTGGTTGCTGAAGGCTTGGTTCAAGTTGGAACAGCAAGAAGTCGGGGTAGGCCAACAACTTCTGGCCACTCCTCCCCGCCACTACAAAAATGTATTCAAGTTTACAAGAGTACAGATGTTCATTGAGACCAAATCGCCCATTGGCCTGTCAAGGAGGAAAATCGCCGTCAATGTGCTGTGTGCAAGGACCTCAAAACTGAAATGCACTGTGAAAAATGTGCTGTTCCACTCTGCATCAACAAAAAAAAAAGAAATTGCTTCAAAGACTACCACAATGTCTAGTGTGAGTTCATGGATAAGCAAATGCCCGTGGTTTGGGGTTTTTTTCACCACAAAAATTAGTTTGAGTTTACAAGAGAGCAGATGTTCGTTTTGACCAAATCGCCCATTGGCCTGTCAAGAAGGAACACTGCCATCATTGAACTGTGTGCAAGAACCTCAAAACTGATTTGCAGTGACTGTGAAAACTGTGCCTCGTGTTCTTTTGTTTCAAACTGAATCCAGTTCTGACATGCAACAAATTGAGAAAAAAAAACTTGTTAAATGTAGCTGTGTGGTTGATTTATTTACCTAACTTTAAAATAGTTTACACTGACAGTGTTTGTTATTGTGATTTTTTAAAATGATATGCCTAAAGCCCAATGGGTCAAATATGACCCAAATCCTAAATCAGGGAATAAAGGGTTAATATTGAAAAAGTGGATATTTTGGTGTTCAGTGAAGTTTTATAAGTCTTTTAATGCGTAGTTCATAATTTTCCAAAGAAGACAATGGTTCTTGGGTTCTCCAGGGTTAATGTCTCTGTACTTCCCTCCCCACCAGTCTGACTCTCTTCAGGGTTTCTGAAGGATTTTCTCAGTCCAGTCCCTGCACCTCAGCATGAGAGCATATACAAGATAAGGCTGAAGGAAACGTCAGGACTAAAACTAGCTAGAGCAGGTAAAGAGAAGAAAAAGTCATGGTTTTACATGAAGAAATCTGTCAGAGTTTCAGGAGTCTCCTTGTTTAGGAGTCAATATGTGTCATTTTCAGCAGATTCAAATAAAATCTGAGGATAAATTATGTTTCTAGGACAGACTGCATCAAAACCCCATTTAGAATTGGTTCTTTTTAAAGTTATATTCCACCCGTAAGTGAAATTCAGCCTGTTATCATATTAAACAGATTTAGACAGGTGGGACACTGTCATTACATCACAGTATTCTGTTAGCTTTAGCTTAGCATAAACAATGTAAGTGAATGGTAACAACTAGCACCCCTGCAAAGCCTAATTTATACTCCGTCTGCATCAGTACAGAGACACGCAACGCTGTTATTTGTCATTGCGAGGGCTCTTCATCAGGCTTGCAAGGACTAATGGAGTTGAGCCCACTTTTCTAAACATTCGTTAAATGAGACGAAGACCGCAAGCTTGTGATTGGTCAGGGCGCTGCTTCCTTTAAACACATCAACAGCACCAATGTTGCCTCCTCAAAAGATAAAAAGATATTTAGTAACAAACTGAAAAATATGACTATTTATTCACCTGTGACTGAAGGAGTACAAAGGTACGCAGCAAGTGTTTTATTCGTGGACGGAAATGACAAGAAACGTGAGTTTAGAGGTGCCAATTGCATGAAGAGGTGGAGGACAAAAAGGCACACATTTGTCCATGTTAATAAGTCTCTGAAATAAAAAAAACACAATATAATCAGAATAGTAAATGCACTTTCTTGGATAGGAAATGTGACTATTAAGGTGGCAGGATACCCCAGAAAAGCTCTACGTCCTCTGTTGTCCTGGCAGGGAATGGCTTTGTAACCCTCCCCGGGTGACGGAGAAGTCTGAAGGGGAAATATCTCAATACATGTGTGCAACTCCGCACTCCAGTTGACGGAGGAATATAAATTAGGCCAAAGCCACCGCTGCAAGGCTAAAGCTAATGGAATACTGCCCGACTAGGAGAGTGATTGGGCTGCTTGCAAGATGCTTTATCCCACTTATTGGAATCTGTGGAATATGGCAGTCGACGAAATTTCACTAAGGGGTGGAATATTCCTTTAAAGATGTCTGTTATGTGCCGACTTAACACTTGAGTCTGAAAGTTTTGTGGCTTCAGAAAGTAACATTTATTTGAAGGTGATGCAGCCAGAGTCCAAAGTGATCGAGACCAGTTTAAAATATTTCAAAACAAAGAAATGTCTGAAGATCTTTGCACAAAAAAATGAACACAGAAAGTTTTTTTTCCCAAAAGGATGAATATTTCTTTTCCAGTTTGATTTCCTGATACATTTTTTCCATCAAGTAGCACCGTTACATCAGATTCTCCATTTACCCAACACATATGTATTCACTCTGTCACCGTCAGCTGTGTTTGTGCTCAATGGTTTTCTGATCACATGATTATATAAAAACAAACTCTTTTAAATGATTATTAAACAAGTTACTGTTCGTTGAAGAGAAGAGGAGCTGGTGTCATCAGTCAGCTGTCAGCATCACTAATTAGAGTTAAAGCTGCAGCTTTATTTTTAGCAGCAGTTATTTCCGGAGTAACAGCATCCGACAGCAGACGGACCAGAAACAGTCATATTGTTTTCAAATCGATCATCCAGATGAGCGTTTTAGATGTGTTATAACCTGCAATAAAGATGGTAACTTCAAGACATTTATTTTTACCAAACTAAACATTTAAATTGCAAATAGTTTTGCTTCAGAGCATATTTCTGCACATCTAAAGCCCCCACAAGCCCATGAACTCCACTAAATTATTATCCTGTCACATTGGAGCAAATCAGTGTCTGAGAACGATGTCGCTCTGAGCCGTCCAGATTAGCTGCCAAGCTGACGCTCAGAGTATAATCATCCAACCAGCTCATCATCAACTCAGCCCACAACCTGACATCCCGCTGCCTTCGCTGGACGAGACACGAGAAGTCACTGACAGCTATTTAGATCTTTAAACTTATACAAGAAGCAAGCTTTATTGTTGACTTTTGGTTAATGTTTTATTCGATCAAGATTAACCACAGATCAGATGTGTGACCAAGTCACTGCATTGCAAGTCACAAGTAAGTCACGAGTCATTCCAGTCAAGTCTCGGGTCAAGTCCAAGTCAAAGACAACAGAGTCGAGTCCAAAGTCAATGATGTGGAAGTCTAAGTCAAGTCCAAGTCCTTAACTTTGAATTTTCAAGTCATAATCAAGTCATCTGTCCAACTTCAATTTAATGACGATAATAAATAAATTCCAGAAATAAAGCTTCTTAAAGCTGAATTTATTTGCTCAAACAAGCAGAAAGTGCAACTGAAACTGATTATAAACAAAGTGCTGCTGCATTTAGCAGTAAATCAAACCCAGACCCAAGAATGATTTGTCCAGGTCAGGTCACTTCGTGCTAAAATATCAAATATGCTCAAGTCATCATCAAGTCAACAGATGTAAGTCGATTCAAGCCGCAAGTCATTGGCATTCAAGTCCGAGTCAAGTCATTAGTCTTTATAGATTTTATAAAGTCAATTCAGAAGTCATTAAAATAATGACTTGAGTCTGACTCGAGTCCAAGTCGTGTGACTCGAGTCCACACCTTTGCCACAGATACATATTTAAAGCTATATTTCTAGATTGGATTTTCCCTGAAAGATAACACAATTCTGAGGTACTTTTTCATTTTAAATTCAGCAACAGACTTGTGTAATAGGACCCGCTGCAGTTTGCTTATCGCCATGGAGTTGGAGTTGAATATGCCATCATCCAGCTGCTTCAACCAATCCACTGTCATCTGGACGAAGCAGGCAGCACTGTGAGGGTCATGTTCTTTGATTTCTCCAGTGCATTTAACACAATCCAGCCTGATGTACTTTGCCAGAAACTCCAGAAGACACAGGTGGGGGCCTCAACTATCGCCTGGATTAAAGACTACCTGACGAACAGACCACAGTTTGTGAGGCTGAAGAACTGCACATCAAACCAGGTGATCAGTAACACTGGAGCACCACAGGGGACTGTACTCTCACCATTCCTTTTCACCCTGTACACCTCAGACTTCCAGTACAAATCAGAGACCTGCCATCTACAGAAATACTCAGATGACTCTGCAGTTGTCGGGTGTATCAGAGATGGACAGGAAGCTGAGTACAGAGAGCTGGTGGAGCGCTTTGTGGCATGGTGTGGAAACAATCATCTGACCTTGAACGTGAACAAAACAAAGGAGATGACTTTAGGCTTCAGAAGAAACAGGGTGGAGTCCAACACTGTTTCCATCATGGGAGAAGAAGTGGAGGTGGTTGAGGAATACAAATACTTTGGAGTTCACCTGGACAACAGACTGGACTGGAGAAAGAACAGCGAAGCCGTTTACAAGAAGGGACACAGCAGACTGCACTTCTTGAGGAAGCTTAGGTCCTTCAATGTCTGTAGCAAGATGCTGCAGATCTTCTACAAGTCTGTTGTTGAGAGTGTAATCTCTTCAGCCATCGTCTGTTGGGGTAGCAGCATCAGAAGCAGGGACCTGAAAAGGCTCAACAACCTAATAAAAAAGGCTGGTTCTGTTCTGGGGACGACCGTGGAACCACTGGAGGAGATTATGCAAAGAAGGATTCTCCAGAGAATCAAGAAAATGATGGACAACCCTGAGCATTCTCTTCACAAGACTGTCCGACAACGGAAGAGTGTCTTCAGTCAGAGGCTTCTTCAGTTTCGCTGCAACACTGACCGCTACTGGAGATCCTTCCTGCCAACAGCCATTGTAATATACAATAACTCTTTGATGACTTGATTATTATTATTATCCTGAGCTACTACAGCAATCAATTTCCCTCTGGGAGTAATAAAGTATTTTTGAATTGAATTGAATTTGAATTGAATTGAATTTGAATTGAAGTGTGACCCGAGAGTATGTCAATAAAAATAAATCCAAACTATTTAGCATGGGCCTAAACTTCTAAACCATGGAAGAATGTTTATGCAATAGGAGGATGGAAGGGGAGTGAAAAGCAAAAATGCAATAAACACTTATTTTGACATAATTAGAATAAACAGAGTTAGTCCAAATAAAAAGGTGAAATTACTGCACCTTTTTAGACAATTGGAAATCAAAAATCAGTTTTTGTGTTTGAACCAAGAAGAGAATCAAAGAAAACAAATGTAAGTATTTGCAAATGAACTAAAACACATGCAGACTCATTTAGATGGAGTGTTAAAGTTTTATAGTGTTAGAGTAAATTTTACAGAAACAAGAAATCAGGGCAAATACTGTGAATTCAGAGAAGACTTTGAGGGTATTAATCATTAGTGAACCAGATCTAAACCAGACTTTACTTATTTTTCTTTAAGTCATCAGTAACTAATAAAAAATAGAATTAAAACAATCAAGGGTAAATGAAGATGATGTCACTTTGTCATTATATTCATGTGATATGATGAAGTTTATTTGAGTGTATGCTTGCTAAAAAAGAGGAAGGCCGTCTGTTTACATCGTTCATTCCTGAACATCCGTTGCTTAGCAACACCTTTCCAAGACAGTTTACGTCCATCACAGCTTAAGTCAGAGACAGTGGGACTTGGGTCTAGGTGATGTGAGTGTGGAGATGTCGTAGGAACTCCCCACTTGTGGTCGAGTCTCCAGGAAAAACTGCTTGACAGAATTCGCACACATGAGAGTGCAGCACCACGTCTGACATCATCGCTGCTCCTGCCTGGTTGAGAAGGTCATCGACCTGATAGGAACAGCCGGTCATGGGCATCTGGCAACAACACAGGAGAGAGAAGAGTTTTAAAAGTAGTCATTTAAGGACCAGAGACACTTTTGTCCAGCAGAGACGCTAACCCTAGCCGTGCGCTGGGCCTTGTCTTCAACAGGAGGATTTTCATCAGATTTTAATTTGATGGAAGAAGCTCCGAGGTATCTGGATGGGTCTGAAGTCAGCATAAACACCTGACTGGGTGTGTCCATACTGAGCTTTGACATATCTTCTGCAAGGAGACTTGAGACTGTCCCTACTTTTCTGTAGGGGTGATCTACTCGGCATTGTTCTGCAGCCTTCAGCAGTTGGGACTTTTCGTGAAGAGATGGAGGAAGTTCATGACTGCATCGCACCGGGATGGAAATCAGGTCACTCACCTCTCCAATAAGAACAGGCGCACCTGCAACAAGGGGAATATGCACAATTTATTTAGTGACATGATGTTTAGGAGCATTTAAACTGAAGCCCAAACCTTGCTGTTTCTGCAGAGCGGTTGTGAGCTGATGCAGCAGCGCTGCCTGCTTCAGACAAAGGGACCTCAGGCTGAGAAACTGCTGATACAGTTGGTTGTACGCTTCCTCCATCCCACCTGGAGATCTGCTGCTGGGACAAACACAGTAGGAATTACTTCCATACATAAAGTAAAACCACAGACAGGGATCAAAGATGCACCCACTCTTCTATTGGAGCAGTGTGGTTCTGTAACCTCCCACTTCTCCTGGAAAATGTCACTGATTTCTCCCTGGCCTCACCCGTGGAGGTCATTAGGCCTATTTAGGGTGAGCTTCAGCCCCTCCAAAGATGAAACCAACCTCCTTAAAAATACAGTAATAATCTTACTATTGTACATCCACACAGTTAATAAGAGATCTTGTACATTGAGCACAAGTTGACTGAAAATCCATTTTTCAATTGTTATTTTTTAAATGGTCCCTCCAAATTCAACATGCAGCTTAAACATGAAAATAGTCTTCTACCCCTATTTCTTGCATTAGCCACCAGTAGAAAACAGATGGGAAAAGCCAGTGTGTGTGTGTGTGTGTGTGTGTGTGTGTGTGTGTGTGTGTGTTGTCCACTAAAAATAAGTTAGAAGAAGAAAGCCTTAAAAAATCTTCACTACAACAGCGACAGAACCACTTTATGCTTGTTCTTGTTTTATGCGTGTGCACCCTGGATGTTGACAGCAGTTATGAAAGTAAAAGGAGGAAGAAACAGGAGAACTAATGAAAGCATTTCTGCTCCTATGCAGCCAGCATTTAAGCAGCTTTAAGACATGAACTATTGCTTTAAATTGATTTAGAAGGGCTATAATGGCACTATGAATTTCAAAACTGGCTTATAACACAAATTTAGTTTCTTTAAAACTCTTTGTTTGTCCTCACCAGAGCTGAAGTCAGAATCTTCTCCAGTTGGGCCAAAATGTCACCAAGGCTTCCTGCAATGTTCAAAAACAAACAGCATAACCTGGACCAATGATAAAAACTCAGCCTACAACTCCTGAATTCTTCATACGAGTGCAAACAAGCTTCAGCTGAAGCTGCTTTTACTCCGTCACACGCCACCATACAGCTACAGAAATAAGGAAGCAGCTTTTGAGAAAGCAGAAGTAAACACCCCTTTAAGTTTAAAAAGGAACTCTAAATCTCTGCAGGACATTTTGCATTGACTTCAGTATGAAAGCCTCCTTCCTTCTGGTCGTATACGGTAAAGGCAAATCAAGCCAACTCTTTTTCCAGCTCACTGACACAGGAAATGCTAAACTCATCACTTTGAATTCTACTAATTTGGCCTGAGACAACTGGCAGAGCAACATTACTGACATGAGAGCAACGATATGTCTTGCCTGCCCTTGGTGAACTGTAAAACTAGATCCTGACTCTTCTCAGATTAAAATCTGAATGATTTTACCTTCCATTCCTTTTTTATTATTCAGGATCAGACTTGTTTTCTTTATTTTAAAGAAAATCTTGTAGTAAAGGTTTAGACTGCAACTCCATAAACTTTTCTGTCTGTCATCAGTGTAACCAGCTGCTCTTGTTTGCTCAGCTAGTCCCAACAGCAACAAAACAGGTGATCTAGCATAATCAGGCAGGATATAAATAAAACGTTTACTCACAAAAACCTCAAAGACCAGTGGTTTGGAAGAGAAGACACAAACTGAAAGATAAGATCCACATTTTTCTCTACCTCCATGACGTCACCATACCTGTGTTTGAACCAGGTAAGCTTTTCCTGTTAACATGGCCTTCAAAATAAAAGTTTTAGTTATTTTTAGATGGGGGAAATTTCCTGAAAGTCAAATTAAATTATGTAAAACTTTTTATACAGGATTAATTTGCTTGTTGGTTTTTAGTTCAAATTTAAATAAAAGCTGGTGGAGAGAAGAAATCAAATGTCCAGTTGTTTATATTTATTTTTGTTTGGACTTATTTAGGAGCTCAGGTTTTTAATATTTGGGGGAAAGAGGACTTAAGTGCATTAAATTTTGTTTGGGTTGATTTTATTTTGTTGTCAAAAATCACTACTGAATTATTCTACGCATTATTTTACTCAATGAGACTGTAGAGCTATTATAACTTTTAAAAAGGCATAACATGTCCCCTTTAACATAGCAATATTATTTGATTTATGGGAACAAAACTTTGTTTAGTTAAAGAGCAAGTCACCCCCAAAAGAGTCTTACTCCACTCCCACTTCCTGTTTGAAAAATGCAACAAATGTTGCCTGGCAGACTAAGAGGGCAGAGCACCTAACAAATACACACACACACACACACACACACACACACACACACACACACACACACACACACACACACACACACACACACACACACACACACACACACACACACACACACACAGGCTCACAACAGCATTACGACGTCATAATGTACCAGCGAACATCATGGTGTACCTCTTAGCCAATAGCAATGGCAGAGTTTTTACCTGAAGATGATTCAACACTAACAGTTTTGCGCAGATTAAAATTTTTACTAAAGTGCCAAATTACTGACTACACATGTCTACATTACGATTAGACACTCATTTATAGTTTATCAGCAAAAAAAAAAAAAGTTTATTTGGGGGTGACTTACCCTTTAAGACAAAAACACAGCTTGCTTTTTCATTCCCTTCTTGACCCAACCAGCTAATGGTTGCTGCTGATTTGGTGAAATTCATTTTAAAGCCAAAACCTTAGCTATGAAATGATCATTATTTATTTATTTTGGCAACTTTATTTGTTTGGTAAGATGTTTCCTCAGCTTTAGAAGTTTGCTAAAAAATGAACTAGGTGACCTGACATTGATTAAGGTGGAACAGAAATGAGCTGCAGTAGAAAAAAACACACCATGGACCTGGCGGGCGGCTTAGAGAGGTTATTTTAGGACGACAGATGATGGAAGATTAAAGAGACAGGCTGAGGAGGTTTGTAGCTGTGCAGCAATCAGTCCGTTTGACAAGTACACTTGAGAATATAAGCGAGTTATTATCAATAAAATAAACATTTTGTGGAAAACAGAAAAACCTTATCAAAGTCATAAAAATGTATCACCTGGGTAACTTGATTATTGTAATGATCTGAGAAGGATTTTATTTAAGCAGCAGTAAATCTGTTGATTTAAGTGTATAAATGCATCTAAACTGGTAAAAATCTGGTAAAATCGCCCAAAGCATCTGCCTGTTCATGCATCTCTGACACTATCTGACCAGCAGGTGACTGGTGTGGTGAGAGTGTGTAAGGAAAGCTCTTTGTAGAGTCTTGAGTGTGTGTCCCCAGTGAGTCAGCTGCTTATATTTTAAGTGTGTGGCATTCTAAGTGTCCAGTCATGTGTTTAGTTTGGCTGATACAGATTTATAAATAGACCAACATTAAGGCGGATGTCAAAGGAGCGGCAGACCACCTTCTGTCCCGTCCATCCAGAAAGAAGAAGCTGTAGATTTTGCCCGCAGTGTCAACACCTGACAGCCGGTTTTACTGCCAGTGTCTTGTGA
>NC_091743.1:50467027-50527027 GCF_043380555.1 Nothobranchius furzeri | reverse complement strand
AAGTAACTTGCACACCTCTGAGGGCACCGTCCACGCTGAAAGATATTTACAGGTTTGAGAGCAACACAGTCGGCTGTCATTCTGACAATGTCTTTTTCAGGCTCGGCCTATTTCACCAATACAATGTCAGATGACATTCTGCACGTATTACAGCAGAGCAGCTCCATGAAAATGTCCAAGTGCTAAACTGTCATGCCTGCAGTCCAGACCTGCCACCCATTAAAAGCATTTGGCACATATTCAAACTAAAAATACAACAAAGGAGGCCCTGAACCATAGAGCAGCTGATATAATATATCAAGCAAGAAAGGAAAAAATTATTTCACACTCATAACTACAGCAAATTGGCTGCATGGTGGTTCCTAAGCACTTCTGAAGAAATATGGTTTCAAGCTCTCATGGCACAAAAGACTATCTGTGAACTTTGCAGGTACAATCTTCCAACTTTTTCTCATTTGTTTACTGACTTCGGATTTACCCAAGGACAAAACAGCAGACGGGTTTCCAGCATCCTTTTCTCCTCTCTCACTGTGCAGAAGGGTAATGGGGATGACTAATTGTTCATTTGTATGTTTAATCCTGTTGGGAATACGAGCTTAGGACACTGATGGGAGCCACGTAGGTGTCTCAGGGATACCACGAGCAACGACACCCAGCCACCCATTTATCATCTGACATTCTCAATAAGAGAGACCATATCCAATTACTAAGGGCTCTGTGGGCTCAACAATGGCCTGCTATAAATACACTCATAGAGGGTTTTCCACCATCAACAGAACACCCACGTAAAACCTAATACTGCAGCAGCGACACACGTACATGTGTGCAGCTTCACTGAAGCCTGCATTATGGTCATCTTCAGAAGCAAGCAGAGGCAGCCTAAAATTAAAGCACCTATAAACTGTGCGTATGTGTGTGTGTTGGAGAGTTAAGGAATGGGAAGAAAGCTTGGAGTCCCCGTAGAGCACCTAACAGCTTCACAAAGTTATTTACAGCTCAGTCCATCATCTAACAGCAGGTGCAGCCTCCTCACAAACAAACCTATTAGCTTTCCTCCCTCTGGAACAATATCATCTCTGGCAATCAGCTGATATCTCCTGCACTCTCTAACACATGCTGTATCAGACCGGGTTGCAAATTTCTTTTTTTGCTTCAAAATTTTTCTGTTTTTTTTTTACTAAATGAACCAAGAGGAACAAGATGCTTCCTTGTCATTAAGTCACAATCAGAGTGAAAAGTGCTCAGCCTCAACTTTATTTTGCTGCAGGCTGCTGTATGTTGTTTGAACTATATTCACCGAATTGTTGAAAGTAGTATTTCTATGCTTGAACATTTAAAAAACTCTGTTCCTTTGTATTCCTATTTTAGTGCAAGTCTGTTCCCTTAAAGTATAAATGTTGTTAACCTTGCATTTAAATCTAGTTGAATGTCTATTTTTTTCTTCCATCTGTAGTTGTAACCATTTCATCCTCACAAGGGTCATGGGGGAGTCGGTGTCCATCTCCAGCAGTCAGACAAGAGGTGGAGACGTGTTGGACAGGTCTCCTTTCCATCACAGAGACACACAAGGACAAACAACCACTCAGTCACACCTGAGGACAATTTAGGATCACCAATCAACCTGACAAGCTGTTTTTGGGCTGTAGGAAGAAAATGGGGTACCTGGAGAAAACACATGCACAAGGAGAACATGCTAAGGCCCAATCCAAATACTTGCACTATGGTCTTCTGTGAAGTACACTTGGAGGAAGGGTGCAGTAAGGTTCGAGTGCATTGTGCACAAGTGTGCACAAAATAGCCGAATTGAGACAGTGAGCATTGCATCATCGACTGCAATGCATGCTGGGATGCTGGTTGCTGTGATACATTTTTTTAGAAAATCTTTATTAACAAACAACTGGACCAAATTTACATTCATTGCTGTTCACATGAAATCTTTGAAACATTCAGAGCCTTTGATGCATAATGGTCACTACAGTGGACAGGTACTCAAAAACTACATTTTTATTCTGTAGAATGAGGTACTCAAAATTGTTATTTTTTTTGTTTTTGCTATTAAGCACAGCTGTTGAAGACTTTATTGCATTTGAGCCCCTCCATTTGGACTTCAGTAAGCCAAGCCAACATATTTCATGTTCAGAATGCACGTTGTCCACTGAGGTGGACATGTAATAAAGTATTTGTAAATTTTAAAATTTTACAAAAAATATTTGTTGAAATTTGTTTCATTCACACCTAAATATGAATGAAAAAAATTGTTAAAAAATCATAGTTGAAGATTTCATAATTCATGCATCAGAGGGTTAATCAACCTAAAATGAATTACTTTCATTTGAAAATACATATTTTCAGAAAAGGCAATTGAGCCTTTGCTCCACCTTCTTCTGACAACTCACACTCAGCAATGGATTGCGGGTAATACCCTGTGCCGATCAAGGGTGCAAAAGTCTCATGGTCAGTTAAATTATCCATCCATCCATCCATCTATCCATCCATCCATCCATTTTCTTCCGCTTAGCCGGAGTCGGGTCACGGGGGCAGTAGCCTAAGGCGAGAGGCCCAGACTTCCCTCTCCCCAGCCACTTGGGCCAGCTCCTCCGGGGGAATCCCAAGGCGTTCCCTGGCCAGGTGAGAGACATAGTCCCTCCACCGTGTCCTGGGTCTACCTTTAGGTCTCCTCCCGGTTGGACGTGCCCGGAAAACCTCACCAGGGAGGCGTCCAGGAGGCATCCTGACCAGATACGCGAGCCATCTCAACTGGCTCCTCTCGATGTGGAGGAGCAGCGGGTCTACTCCGAGCCCCTCCCGAATGACCGAGCTTCTCACCCTATCTCTAAGGGAGAGCCCAGCCACTCTTCGGAGAAAACTCATTTTGGCCGCTTGTATCCGCGATCTCGTTCTTTCGGTCACTACCCAAAGCTCGTGACCATAGGTGAGGGTAGGAACGTAGATCGACCGGTAAATTGAGAGCTTTGCCTTCTGACTCAGCTTTCTCTTCACCACGACAGACCGGTACAACGCCCGCATCACTGCAGATGCAGCACCAATCTGCCTATTGATCTCACGCTCCAGTTTTCCCTCACTCGTGAACAAGACCCCGAGATACTTAAACTCCTCCACTTTGGGCAGGACCTCATCTCTGACCCGGAGAAGGCATTCTACCCTTTTCTGAATCAAGACCATGATCTCAGATTTAGAGGAGCTGATTCTCATCCCAGCTGCTTCACACTCGGCTGCGATTAAATTAAATTAAATGTAGTTTACTTATTTATCACCAAATCACAGAAAGAGTAATCTCAAGTCATTGAGTCACTGACAGGCGTCAGTGTCTTTACAGCAATCCTCTTAAGCAATCACGTAGCGACAGTGGAGAGGAAAACTCCCTTTTAACGGGAAGAAACCTCCAGAGGATCCTGGTTCAGTATAAGCAGCCATCCTCCACGACTCACTGGGGATCGAGAAGACAGAGAGCACACACACACACACACACACACACACACACACACACACGCACGCACGCACGCACGCACGCACGCACGCACGCACACACACACACACACACACACACACACACACACACACACGCACACGCATACACTAACAACATATATACCAAGTAGTATTTATATGGCTACATTGTGATTTCTCAGTAAATATTCAGTTTATGAAGTTAGATTAACTTTATTGTCTTTTTCTTAGTGAATCTATAATTAATTAAACGGGTGAACTAGTAGTAGGTCGAAGAAAGTAAAATGTTATCATCGGGAGAAGGAGAATGTTAAGTGGTTGGCAGCAGTGTGCCAGTCGATGGCCCCTTCCATGAGGCCACCACAGCTCAGCAGAACACCATTGTAGCTTCTACTGAAGAGAAAAAAAACACTTAAAGAGAAAATAAAGTTAACAGCTGAAATAGCAGGAAATAATGAAATTGGAGAGTGGTGGTAGAAGAAAATAGATTGTTGAAAGTGGTCAGAATGTCCTCCAGCAGTCTAAGCTTATAGCAGCATAACTACAGAGACAACAGGATAACCTAGCCTTTTAGATGGATGCATGTGGGAGGCAGGACAAGGGAGAACTGTCTTTACCAACGGTATTTCCCGTTGTACACTCCATCTCCCTCTATTTCCCCACTCATCCAAACCTGGGACAGTGGCGGTGCCAGGGGGGGCGCTAGGGGGTACTATAGCTACCCCTGGATTAGTCATTGCACCCCCATAGCACCCCCAAGTAAATATTAGATTTTTTTTTTTTACAATTTAATTTTAATTTAACGTGTGGATGTGATAATATTTAAAATACAAAACAAAAATATTCAGTAAATTATCATAAAGATAGTAAAAACTTAAACCAAAACAGGAAATTGATGTTAAAGGTAGAGCTAGTGGTTTTTGTTGCCCAAATTTCCACAGGTTCTGTCAGAAACTAATGAATCTTTGGAAGTGATCTCAGACCCACAAAAACCTACGGATCTGGATGAAGAGGGTCAACCCTCAACCGTTGCAGCAGTCGAGGGTTTTGCCGCTGGAAATGCTAACACTAACGTTAGCTAACCTTGCAACACTATAGATGGTTTTCTGTGTGGCTGTTTGTGTTCATGATTTCATGGGCAAGTCAGCGATTGTTCATATGTTTATGATGTATATTAATGATTGTTTCAGGTGTTGTTGAGGTTTTGTGCATGCATGTGTATCTGCTAGTGTTGAAGGTGTTTTGGAGCATGACCACTTCCTTCATAGCACCTTCAATAAAAAGACTAGCTCCTTCATGGCACCTGCAGAAAAAAATTTCTGGAGCCGCCACTGACCTGGGGGAACATCAGATTTTAACCATAGGCCCTATCAAATAAAAACATTTGAAGTCTAGTCTTAAAAGTAGACAAGGTGTCTGCCTTACGGACCAAGGGTGCGTCCGAATCCACAGGTAGGATGCTTATGAGTATGGGTCCTCGCCGGTCTAGCAAGGCCGGGCCAATTGAGTCTAAGATATTACTGAAGGCTACATTGAGGCTATCACTTTCAATGTCAACATAAATGTTACAATCCCCCACTACAATGACCTTATCAGTATTTAGCACCAAATCAGATAAAAGAAAAACAAGATCTGATCCAAAAATACAGAGGTGATACAAAACTACAAACAAGAGTTGTTTTAGAGTTTTGCCATCTCAGTTAGAAAAACTAAGAATTAGATGTTCAAAAGAACTGTAACTATGAATTGGTAAGGGATTGATTAATAGATTTGAATGAAAAATGGTTGCTACTCCTCATCCTCACCCTGTACTGCAAGCAATATGATGATTTTAAATAGTTTGAAGGGATCGACTCATTTAAATAGTCCTCTTCAACTTCCACACTTGAGAATCGGGACACTCTACACACTTGCACCCCTGGACAAGATTGCACAATTGAAGAGCGCACAGGGCCCATCTCTGAGCAGAAAGGCCACACAGGCGGGATGCAAATCACCAACTTTTTGCTGCAAGGCAAGATCACCAACATAGGTGCAAATGCTACAAGTTAGTGACTTGATGTGATTTCTTAAGTTTTGCTTTTATTGCAAGGTGCAAAAGCCAAATTTTAAACACATGATATGGCTTGTTTGTACACAGATCACTATGACAACGGGACCCCATGCTGCCCCAGTTTTCAAAACTTGTCACATGTGAGAAGGGTGCAGGGTCTCAGCGTGTTCCTGAAAGAAATGTTGCATGTCGGGTCAAAAGTCATGAAGCCAATGGCTGCTCCAGATGGTACCTTTCTACTTTTGGAAGAAGATGGTAACACCGCATCTGAAAACATGAGATATGTTACCATGAGGGTGTATTTTGAGTTTGGGTTTGAAATATGCAAAGGCCAACATGCCTGACCCGCTGTGGATATGTGACCATAAAGAATAAAGCGTGACAGCCTAAAGGGATCTACAAAGTATTGGAACTAGATAAAATATATTGTATTAAATACAAACACTTCTCTCCTGTTGCATTTATCCAAATTTACCAAACAAAACCAGACTCATTCATTCGCTCCATGAAATCTGACTTTTATAGCGTGCTAGACACTTTGTTAAACATCTCAGTAGAGACAAGCCTTCAGTCTGCCTCCTTCTCTGTACTTGTGTCCCTTTCTTTCCACTCTGTATGCCAGAGCCAAACCCCAGATGACCAGGACTTGGTGTACAGCATGATCAGATGTCAAGTGACTGCATGCCGTCAGTGGTGCAGTCTGCTGTGACTGAGAGTGGCATGGTGTCTTCTTCCTCTGATTAAGAATGTTGCCAACATTAACGCCATGTACGACAAAAATGACAGACTCGGGAGAAAAGACCTCTGCAGCATCACAATTTATCACATCATTATGCGACAATGAGTCTATAAAGCTCCTCATTGAGGCCTTTAATGTTTCATTCACTCAGCATCTCGTGATAGTTTGCATCGTGCATTCTGCAGTTATTAGCATATTATTTACTAGTAATTGCATAGCATTTGTGCCGTACTCTGACATTTTACCATAAAATATCTCAAATATTTTTCCAAAGTTACTTCTTAGGCACGACTGCATAAAGTAAAAAGTTACATTTTAGCCATAGAATAGTTCCATCATTCACAAATGTGATCGTCTGAACAGTTTTGGAACCAAAATGAGTTTTTTTTTTAAATTACACACAGTAGTAATGCTGTTCAAGTTAACTTTAGCTTATTGGCCTGGCTTGGCCTGCTGACAGAAAATGACAGCCAGTAAAAGATTAAAAATGATCAGAAAAGCAAAACTATCAACAGCATTTATCGACTGTGCCTTTAAGCTTGACAAAATGGCATCTATCATTTAGATGGTCAAAATTACTTTCAGGTATGATTAATTGGTGTTCAAGAATATTTAGTAAACATGTTACTGGTGATTTTGGTCTTTAAACCTAACTTCCTATTAAGTGATGTCTTTATGACTGGTTCAGAGATTTGTGCAAACCTATTTAGATTTTTTATTAAAAGTGAGTGTAATCAAATTTATAAAACTTCTTGCCCAAGGGTTAGGTAATTCTCCTAAAACCTGTGGAAAAAAGGACAATAAAATGCTTATATCATGTATTGTTATTTCACTTTGAAATGCAAATGCAACAAATTTATGATTTGCATTTCACTATGCAGCAAAGGGAGAGAACCCAGCTGATCATTACAATCATATAACAACTTATCAATAAATATTAACAATAAATGCAAAAACAAAAGTAGAATCTGTTAAAGATGCATTTAAAAAAAAACTTTTATATCAAGTGTTTTAGTGTTTTTAAAACAAAATATGTCAAAAGGCTCCAAAACAGAGAACATACAGCAAGAGAAAAAAGGTGTAGCTGCTCATCGCCATCATCAGATCTTAATTTCATTTTCTAACGTTTCATTTTCAGTTAGCATGAAAACAAAATAAACACACAATGAAGGAGAGGAAGACAGAAAAAATTAAGTCAGAAGTGTTTGCTTGTTGTGTTTTTGTGTTTCCTACAAAATAAAGGCGTGCTCTATGTTTTTGTGGTGAGAAGAGGCAACTATCTGCTTAGATCTGTTTGGATCCAAGGATGTGTGTGCGTCAGTCACTGAAGTGAGAGAAAAGGACTTGATTCTCACAGGTCAGTGCACAGCAGAGTAAACATGTCCTTTAGGAACTTTAAATAAAAAAGAACAGTGGTTCTGAAATAAAAATGATCTCTGAACAATTCAATCTTATGCCGTTCGGAATGAAAATTCACTCAGCTAATGTGGTTCATTGACAAAGTCTTTTTAAAAGGCACTGTGTATTTTTGTTCAGCAGGTCCTGTTTAAATTTAAAAAGGCACAAAAGTTGTGTTTTTACAGAGAAGAGTTTAACCAGCATTACTTTTTTGCAAGCTGCTTCAGAATTACAGTACAGAATTGGTTTTCTTCTGCTTAAGGCAACAAGGTTTGCAACAAAATAAAGCTTTGCTAAACTTTGGTCCACGACCTTCCACAGGAGCCCAACATTAGATCATACGTATGTTTTGTGTTAGAAAGACATCAGCAAACATGAATGAAAAATGAGATTCTGCCCATTTTCTCCTGAAATATTCCACTTTCTTAGCTTCTGTTAAGGCGTTTTGAAGCCATGCTTTTAAAGAAATTAGTGTTTTTCTTAAAGCTTTCTGGAGCGCTGCATCATTTTTGCCAAAGGATTCACATCTTTGAAGCTGCAGAGCTAGACAACATTCACACATCAAGCACACCAACAGTCATTTTACAATTGCACACATTATATGTAGAAAAGATAAAGTCCTGAAACGCCGAGTTCAGCACTCTCTTGTAGTGCTAAAGAGCATTTTGCGGTAAATCCTCAAACTTAAAGCAACAAATAAAAACAACGTTTTTTTCAGTAGATGTCTCAGAAGACGCATCAGTCCAAAAGTCTGTGTGCTTTCTGGCTGGTTAGAGTTCATCATAAACACGTTTAAATGTCACAGGTCGCTTTGTGTTCAGAATGGCAGCGAATCCATAAAAATTTTCTCCACTATCGGTGGAGGAGGGACCAGGTCCTCCAGTTTCAAGTAGAAGATGCGCTGCCGTCCCTGAGTGCACAGAGTCCTCAGCTCGGGGAGTTTGCTCAGTAGACGGGAAATATAGTTGGGGTGTGTCCGGCTTGGTTCTGATCCACTCCCACACATGTGTTCCCGCAGAGAAGTAATGAGATTACTCTGAAAGTCCTCCACTCGTCTGGACTCTTTGAGGCCATGGCGGTCTGCGTGCCAAAGATCAGAAACGTAAATACAAACATCACAAAAAAACAAAAAAACTAAGAAAATGAATAAAGCTCCTTACCGGTGATGATGACAAGTGCTGAAAGACACGCAAACAGGGAGACGTCCAAGTTCATGCGATGAAGACTAGAAGAAAACTCCATGATGGAGTCGATCCAGCCACCAAAGCTGTGGACACACTGCTTTCTGTGCAGGACGGCGCCATTGCAGAAGATCAGCTTGTCCTCCTCTGGTTTTGACCTGAACAGTTAGGAACCATTAGAGTCATCATAGTGCGTAAAGGTGCACACTATTGCAGGTAAATACTCTTTTTTAACTATTCTTGCGAACCTGTAGGCCAGGCGAAGGATGAAGAGCTCCACAAAAGCAGACTCAAGGAGCAGCTCCTGGTCCTCCATGCAGAAATCTGTGAATCCTGGGATAGCTTGAGCCCAGCTCCATATTATGTCCAAGGCACCGGTCAGCAGCTCGTAGAACTGCTGGATATCACCGGCATCCTCTTTTTCTTTCAAATGATTAATTTTCTCCTGGAACTGTGAAGAAAAACCAAGAAGAGTTAACGACGCTTCACAGCTTTGGCCCTTCATCGCTGGACCGGTCGAACCAACATCGAGTACAGCAGACTGCGAGCTCACCTTGGAGAAGTCGAGCTTCTCGTTGCTTGGCTCGGAGTCTAAGTGAGCCTTGACAAGAGAAGCTATGACGTTCACACTGGGAGTGGTGGAGGAAGCCTCGGTCACAGTTTTGGGTTTGGAGGGCAGGCGACCTCTGCGACCTTTCAGGCTGTCTGTACGAACAACTAGGATACCAACATAATTGTGTGAACATTAATTAAACTACCTCTGTACCAGTTTCAGTCCACTTTTTGCCCAACTAGACAGTAAAAATCAGGTTTGCTGCTAAATATTGGTTTCCCATCACTGTCCTGACATCCTGAGTCTGTTGTCATCAAACACAAACTCTTGAATGCTTTAAGATTTGCTCACCTTCTTTGACCATTCCCACAGCAAGACATTTCTGGAAACGACAGAACTGGCATCGGTTTCTCCTCCTCTTGTCCACTGGGCAGTCTTTATTGGTAAGGCACACGTACTTTGCATTTTTCTGGACAGTTCGCTGGAAAACAGAGAAAAAGAGTTGAATGCACAACGATGCATAATAACCCTGAGACAATAAACACAAATCTGACCTTTAAGCTCTTTTTTTAAAAGCAAAAGCTTTTGCTATGTTTTAACCTACATCTGTGAATACTTCCTCATCAAATAGTAACTAAACATTCAATTTCAAACAATACCTGATTCTTTTTTTAGGTTTGGATCAATAAAGATATTGAAGAAGTGAAAATATCTACATATATATAATATTAGTACAGACTTTTAAAGATGCATGATGATATAATTATGATTTAGTGCTAATTTCAGTTGGATTTAATAGAAATGTTCTACTTTTCCCTTTAAAATGTAAATCTACATTTTTTTTTTTACCTTGAAGAATCCTTTGCATCCCTCACAAGTGCGGACTCCATAGTGCTGACAGGATGCGTTATCACCACAAACTGCACAGCGACCCTCGCTGGATCCTAAGCCTGTGCTTTTAGGAGACATCATGGCCCCTTCTAATATTCTGGGGCTTTCCTGTGGTCCCTGTTCCATAGACATGGAGGGGCAATGAACTGGGGGTAAATGCTGCTGAGATGACAGGAAGAACGGATCATCTTGTCCACTGGGGGCATCCTGGTGCTGTCCCAAAGGAGAATATTGATCCTGTGCAGGGTTGACTGTAAAAAATGAGAGTTGCTGCTGAGCCATGCTGTTCTTATCCACAGAGGTCTGGAGGGCCGGGGGAAAGGGGCTGAAAGGGGAATCCCAGACAGGTGCAGACTCTGTTTGAAAGCCTGACGTTGGAGGAGAAGCAGTTCCATAGATGGGGCTTCCATAGTAGTCAGAGCCACATGACGAGAGTGTTTCTTCTAGACAGCTGAGAGCGAAAGATCCTGGGTAGCAGCCGTACACCTGGAGGTCGTCCAGCTTGAAGGCTTGGTTCTGCATCTGTGTGCTGGAGCTCTCAGCTGCTGCAGCGTGGCTGAAAGACACAGCAGAGGTGGGAGGGGAGGTGGTGATCTTGCAGGTGTAAGCATCAAACTCCCTGGTGTAACCATTTCCAACAAGGGTGTTGATGCTGGGCAGGGACGATGTGGAAAACTGGTCCTTCTGGCCAGTGATTTCCATCACCAGTGTGGCACTGAGGTCTGGATTCAAGAGCTCAGAGCTGAAGTAGTTGTCGTGGGGCAGAGATGCAAGCTGGGTTTGTACACAGGGCATTGCTGAAAAAGAGAGTTGAAGAAATTAACCATGCAGGTCAAATATTACTGCAGTAATAAACAAGGACAGATGCATTATAAAAGGAAAGTTAATCCATGCTTCTTTAAAAAAAATGTAATTTCAATTTGATGCAACCTGACAAATTTCTACATGACATTTAAGGTTATGACTTTCTTGTCACAATAAATAAAACGGTTTCTTCCTCTGTAACCATGCAAACAGTGGCCAATGTTAGCACCCTGAATGTGCTCGGTCTCATTTCACCCCGCATGCCATTTCTCTCGCTTCAGGCCCCGTCGGTCCTGGTTGGAAAATGCAGAGGGTGGTCCAGTGGAGCGCTCAGATATTGTCAGATATTGTGTTACTGGCTGTTAATGCTTTGAAAACCTCCTTCAGTGGAGGACAACCCTCTTCCACAGCGGCTGTGCCACAGTGTGCTTCAGATTGTGTTTCAGGGTTGGATGAATGCCAGCTGCAATGGCAAGGGTGATGAAGCACGTGTGTGTGTGTGTGTGTGTGTGTGTGTGTGTGTGTGGAGGGGTGTGTATCCACTTGTGTGCTCACTTCAACATTTCACAAGTGAAGCACAACCGATAAAAATCTGTCGCTTTCAGAATAAAACTTTAACTCTGTTATCAAAATAAAGTTTTCTTAATGTGATAAATATTTTTTTGCTTTTACATTTAGTAAATGACATGCTCCACGTGTCTTATCCAGCCCAAACCTATTTTCTCTACTATAGAAGTCACATTAAAACACCATAACTAAAGCTAACAGCAGCAGTATGGTGTTTGTTTTTACCTTTTTAAGGGTAAGTGACTGTTAACGCAACAAATTCTGAAAGATAAGCTAAGATAAGTACTTATTTTTATACCACATCAATCCAAACTACACTAAGAAGAGAATCTGAATAACATATGAAGATTGTGCCTTTACAAATACTTCTGTATTTGGCAACTGGCATAATTTTGGCAAATGCACACATACAGTTGAGATGGACATGAATAAAGAACCAGCCTTAACCCCAAGACAGTCTTATTGTTGCTTAAATACAATTATTTGCTTCACTGACTGGTGAGTAGCCTTTTTATTACATTTCAATGAATAAACTTTCAGCTAAACCTATAGCTTTAGCCTTGGAAATGACACCACTATTTACACATCCCTTCTATATTAAACAGTTTCAACAATAACTTAGAATACCTTGGTGTTTCAGGTTTGTGTTGCGTTTGATTGCCGGAATAAACATCTGTAACACTACACCTCTCCTGTCTCAGACAACTGACTGTAACTCACCTGTTGCATGAGAAAATCCGAATCTTGAAGTTTTTAATTAATTCCAAAGCAGAGAAACGGATGAATTCAGCTCCTCCAGCTGCTTTCGGCACACACACCCACTCAAACACATCCACACACACTCACTGGGTCAGACCAACGCAGACGGCTTCACACACTCTTGTTTTATTATGACCTCGTCAACAAAAAGGGCGGGCCTATGCCCAAACATGGTGAAACGTTCCGGATTAGCAGCCAATCAGGTGAACGCGTGACGCTTAGACGTTATTCCGTCTGACGCACGCTCGGGATTCCATTGACGCAGGAGCCGAGAATGTACGTTATTCTAAAAATAACCACAGGCGTTCACGTGGGGCTATTATTGAATGATAAAGGCTAAAAATAGCTCAATTTTTCAGTTACAGACGTTTTTGTGAATGGAAATGTAAATCTTAATGCACGTTTTAGACAGTTTGGCGTGTTATCAGAGGACTGAGCAGGAAAATCAACGTTTTGGGGTAGTTTTCTAAGTTTGATGTCTTTTATCGCATTTTAGAGAGAAAGACAGATATAACCAAAGCAATATGAACACACACACACACACACACACACACACACACACACGTGTGTGTTTTGTGCCATTATCTTTTCTAAAAATAGTCTTCCTCATCTTTTATAATGACCCCAAATGATAGGAAACATCTTGATTACATTAATGTAAGACATTTTAAGCAGGATGGCGTATTGTAAAAATGAATATCAGTCAGTACTGGAGAAATATTTATCATGGCGCACATCCAACAAGGTCCTTAGCTGCACATTTGCTGGAATATAGGAACACGTTTTACAATGGTTATATGTCTAAATATTTTCCAAATCACAAAAAAAAATTCAATTAATAAATGCTTTCTCTTTAGTACAGTAGATTATAGGTGTGTGTGTGTGTGTGTGTGTGTGTGTGTGTGTGTGTGTGTGTGTGTTGCAGCTAAGACATGCATTGCAATGCTAATGCAATGCAACAAATAAAGACGTTGTTTCATTTAAATTTTTATTCCCATCTCTTTCTATAAGAGCATCTTTGCTCATAGAAGTATGGTATTACTGTTGCTGCTAGAGTGAAGTTACTGCTGAGTGAAAGCCATCACATTTACTTCACTATTGATTGAGTCTGGTAGTGGGTTATGACTTCCACAATTGTTAGCCCATGTGATCCGGTCTACTTACACGCAGCTCTACCAGAATAAGAAAAGGTTAAGGGGCTTTAAAATGACCGAGAAGTCATGTCATGAAATGTAGCCTACTAGAAACTAAGATCTCTTCTCTGTCTCTCAGAATATGACGACTACACCCATCTGGAGATGGGAGATGCCATCGGTGCTGAAATGTCATCATTAGAGAATCCCCAGTATGGATGTCACCACTTCAGCTGCTGACATTCATTTGTCAGCATCAGTTTAAGCTTCACCTAATACCCATTATGTCATAACATTTCCAAAACAACCAGACAAACTAACATGTCCTGAAGCCTCTCAGGAGACCCTTTTGTACGCGGGCCAAAAGGGTAAAGAAAGGAAGCGGTGTTTCTTTTAGCTGAGAGCTGCGATCTGCCCAGGCAGCCTGAAGTTACAAGAGACTATTACAGAGGTTTGAGCCTAACGCTCTTTAAAGCATGCGTATGTGTATCAAACAGGACATCCAATCTCCTTTTCACTTTCCGTCACACTAGAACACTCATTGCATATGTGAGGAAGTGCAGATTCACATTCACAACATTGCAGCGTTTAATTAGCTCTATCACATGGTTAAGAAAGGATCATGTTGTAACAAGTGTAGCCAGACATACTTTGATTACAGTCTCCTGAAAGTGAATTGGTTTAGTGTAAAATGTGCACCTGCATGATGAACATTTGACACTGTTAGGACCACCAGCCTGGCCTCTTCAGATCCAGGAGCCAGGATCACCCAGCCCTGGTGATCAGCCCAGACTCCGCCCCTCTTCCTCCTCTCCTCCCGGCTGCTGATGAGCACAGCTGACCTGAGTCCCACTAATGAACAACATCTGGGAGAAAAGGCTGTGCCATCCAGCATTCTAGGGGTTTTGCTGTTCTCCAGGCCTTATGCTTTGTTTTAAACCCCTTTTGTGTGTTTCAGAAGATCAATGTGATCGTTTTGGTTTATGTATTGTTTTTAAGGTTAACATCGTAGTTTACCGACTTTGGGATTTTAAAACGCGCAGTGTTTTCGTAGTACGTCGGTTTTTGTTATCAACTTTGAGATTTAAAGAAAAACTCCTTCTAGTCCGGTAAAACTTTTGACAAAGTTTTAACCAGGGGTTTTAATGTTGATAATTTGTCCTTTAAATGTTAACCTTTTAGTCTTGGTTTTGTTTGGCATTATTTTAATAATACTTTCCATCTGTGTGCTCGCCTGTTTTAAAACCTTTTATGGCAGTTAAACCCATTTTTAATCCATTGTCATGTTTCTTATGTTACCCCCTTCCTTCGCATTTTAACAGCACATGTCGGGGTTGTAACAGACACAATGCTTTGCTTTTTAAAGCATTGTGATAACAATCATTGCTGTGCTGCTGATGTGGAGATTCATCTTTCTGTGAAACGTGGTGAGATCATTTTTATTCATGAGCCTTCTGATGTACAGTTCGTCAACTTAACTACGATGCACATAATTTGGTTGCTAACATTTATTGTGATATCTGAAACTGCTGAACACATTACCACCTGCTCTCTCCCAGGTGGCTGTGCCACCGTTTGGAGTCTTAAACCGCCTTAAGCTTTTCATTAAGTAAACATTGCAATGTAGATCTATTACTGAATAAGTCTTCAATTAAAGATGGCCGCTGCAGCCAACACATGTCTATACAGGTACATCTACAAAAAAAAAAGATAAGGACCAGGATTGGAAAGCTCTAAATGGTCTCAGTCTGGGTTGTCAGCTTCACAATCATGGGGAAGACCACTGACAGGATCTATGTCTAGAAGACAGAGCTGACACTCTCCACACGGAAGGGAAGCCCCAAAAAGTTATTGCTTAAAGGTGTCGAACACTAATTTAATTAATGCATTTGCAGGAGTCTCTAGTAGGAATGAATGTCTTGTAAGTCGTATTCTGTGGAAAAACCACACAGATGCGCCTGAACCAGGAAGTCACCTGGAGGACAAACTAACTTCAGACGGCAGGCTTTGGACTCTTTGTTTCCTGATATTTGGAAAACTCACCTCAGATTGGATAGCAGCAACACGACTCTCCCACTGACTGTCTGCTTTGCAACGTTGATGTTTTATCTCCACAAAAAACACAAGCCTGGAGGAATTCTGCCATGTGGTGGAGCTGCTAATGCTAACAGTTAGCTTCTACTGGCTGGGATGTCCTTTGCTGATTCCTGGACGCGAAACCAACAACAGCCTTCCCCGCTGAGAGTCAAAATGGGTGAGTCCATGAATGTTAAGTGACAGTGTGATGTAGACAGTCGGGATTTTCTAATCTTAGAGTTTCGTCTATTTTTTATCAGAAGCTAATGCAGGAGTTAGGAGTAGGAGACTATTTTCATCTTCAACTTGCATGAAAACTCAGTGACCCATTATAATCAGAAATCATTAAAAATGTTTTTTTCAGTGTTCCACTGCTGCTTGGTCAGAGTGCATGTTCATAGAAAGCTAAGTGGAAGAAAAATGTGTTTTTTTATTAACATATAAGCACAAAATACTGAAGTCAAATCACATCTGCCACATTCTCAGCTATAAAAATGTATAAAAAAATCTGACACAAATCAGAGTCAAAATAAAATTTTATGACAGAAAGAAATAAGGATGTGTTTATAGGTCAGAATCAGATCACAATACCAGTCTACCTGGCTTTACCTGGCTAATTGGAGGTTTTGTAATATTGCATGAAGTTCATTTAAAAGAGGAAAACAAGTAGAGGATGGCCATCCACATGACAGAAACACAGTTTCACAATAGAACGATACGTGAAAACACAAGCACCTTAAAATTAACATGAGGACTTCTGGGAAAAGTAATGCAAATCACTAAAAGATGAAACACAAATGGCAGTTTTGGTTCATTTCTACTACATTTGGCATGAGCTCATTATCAATATTATATCTTTTTAAAAGAAAGAACATAAAAAATATCACATTTTACACAATAACACAATCCAAGAGGTTTTTAAAATTACTGTTTAGAGTATATTATGTTAAAACGCATTTATCAGTTTGTAAAGCAACATTAAACATCAAAACAAGCTAGGTTTTGAGATAGATATTCAAAAAGTTAATTTTTTTAAATACTAGAATTAGTATCTATATTTTCATATGGAAAAACACTGAGGGTTAAAGACAAACGGCTGGTTCAATGTCAGCGATCAGGGCGAAATGCGAGCTGCACCAAGGATGAAACTTGACAACACACGACTGTAAACATGAGTCGCCACAGAACAACATCAACTACAGACACTAAATCTAAAATTACTTGGTAATGCAATATTTTCTGCATTTTCAGTACAATAGCAGATATTTGTAATTTCAGTTCTGTTCAAGTAACCATTCAAATGGTTGTTTAAAAGCCGATCAAGAGGAATAATGTAAAGGACACACTCACAATAAAACATAGTTTCATGTTCAGAGTTGGACTGAAATACTCAGCGGTGAGCCTCCTGCAGACTGGAACTCGGGGCGGAGTTTTTACTTGAGGTGAAAGAAGCCAGACGCTTTGGTTGGAGGAGCCATTAGCATGTTAGCCTGGTTCTTGTGAGTAATGTGGATCTAGAAATAGTTTAGAGAATAGAGTTAATGCATTTGTCTAGAGTGTTTGTTAATTAGAAATATTTAGAGTTTGGGTAAGGGTGGGTAGGGGTGTCCTGACCATTTTAGTTATACAGACGGAAGGCAGATGACTCAACAGCATTTACAGGCTTTATAAATGTAGCTTCTGGTCTATTCTAAACGTTTTGTTTTCACACTAAATTGATAGCTCTGATCTAAAACTTCTTAATTTTTCTCAGTTCTTCAGTTTAGAGAAATAAAGATAAGGCTTGACTAGATTGATGAGCTAACGGCTAGTCCTAACAAAGGCCACAATTAAAGTGGAATTTAATGCGATCCTAAAACAAGTCTGTTTCCAAACATCATGTGGACATTGCTTAACTGTCTCTCTTTTTCCGCTTCTGGTGGATAACAAGATGGCGCCTGTGCTTGGAGTTGCTGCAGTCACTAATCACTTTTTCAAACTTCTCTACAAACCTTCTCCCGTAAGCCTTGCTTCTGTCTGCAGTCCTCTTACGGTAGTCTCCCAGTTACAATCTCGTATTATTGTCACTTTTTAATTCATTTTCTTTTTTTTTCTTTCCCCACTTTTTTAATCACAATTTTAAGTTTTACATTATTTTATATTTTTATTTTATCTTCATTCTTGTGAAGCGCCTCGTGATTTTAAATTTTGAGAGGCGAGAGGTTTATAATTAGTCGAGTAGGTTTTGGTAAATGAGGATTAGGAATCTTACTCATTAACATGTACGATATTATAATATAAAACAATATATAACAGCAACACAACTCTTCCGCTGCCCTCATTTACTTTTCTTCATGGGTGGCATGTCAATCCAATCAGAATGAATCCCCTTTTCTCCAAGTCTAGGTCATTCATAAAGCTTTCCATTACATCATGTTGACGGCTCATAAAGTTCCTCTGAATCCAACTTTGACTTTCATAAAATGTGTTCCATAGCTTTGTCCAGTCAACGACTGTTTCAAAGCAAATATTTGCATGGGCAATCAAGTTGATTCAAATAAAAGCAACCAGGAATCCATGATGGTATTCTATGAAGGAAATTAACAACATCAAAGTCCAGGGGCCTCATTTATAAAGCTTGTTCACATACAAAACGGGGTCGGAAAACTGCGTAAGCAACTTTCCACGCAAACTTTGGGATTTATGAAAGAAAACTTAGTGGAAAAACTTTAAGTTGACTAAGGACCTGGCTTATGCACATTTTGGACATGGAGACCACCTGCAGTGCTGCTACTGAGAAGGATAAAATGATGAAACCCTGCAGCATTATCACTTGTACTGCTTCATACACACACAGAACAAGACCCCCCACATGCGCATACACACACACACACACACACACACACAGCCTGAAGCGCAGAATACGGAATACAGAATATCAGCAAGGGGACAGATAGTGTCATGCGTCTGTGACAGTGTGTGTCCTGTCACTGTGACCTGATTGATCATGCGCCCTGCCTACTTGGACATGGGCGGTTTCCCTTTGAGTGACTGGTTAGTGTGTGTGACTTTCACCCGGGAGTCTGGGGATCGAATCCTGATTGGATGATTTTTTTATATCCGCCACAGATCTTTCTGAAGAACTCAACATTGACGGCTTCAGCAACGCTGTGCCACTCCGTGGATTTTCTCTAATTTGTTTTGCAAAAGCACTTCCTTTCATTTCTCCACCTCACCCACAAGTACCTCAACTTCTGCTTCTGTGAAATTGCGCTTCCTTGATCTGCCTTGATCTGCGGTCGCCATGTCATTGGCGGAGCGCTGCAACAGCCGGCTTATGTATATGCATGAGATCCACAAGGCACTTTGCGTCGACCATTTATGGCAGTAAGTGGGCGTGGTGAGGGCGGGATGTGACTAAAATGCAGCTGAGAAACATTCTCGTTAGTCTCCGATTTATGAAGCGGAGATTGCATGCAGCTGTGCGTACTCCATGTTTGATAGATCACAAACCTACTTGGCATAAGTACATTTTTTTTTGCTGAGCTTCAGTACGGTTTTAGTAAGGATTCTACACAATGTTTGATAAATGAGACCCCAGATCTTGTTCTGCGTTACACTTACGGTACACGGAGGCTGCATCCACGGCTCCCCGTCTATCTGCATGGGCATCGCCTTCTTTGTTCTGCACATGGAGACGAGAGATTTTCACCACACCGTGTCACTTATATGAGAAAATATTATCACGATTGAATCTAAATTCTAAGGATTAATTTTCATACAATAAGTCAAGTGAGCAAAAAATAATAATAAATCGTAAAGTGTCTTAAAAAGACAAAATAATCCAGATAAATGTTTAATCACTTCTAAGTAAAGCTTGTGGCAGCAAAAAAAAAAAAAATGAATAAATAAATACTTTTAAATAAACTTTAATCTAATTAGAAGGATTTTGGTAAACTAGCCTGATTTATAGTTTGTGACTGATTTACTGATTATTGTGAGTTTCGCTCAGGACCTGATGGTAATTTGGGAGGTCTGTGCCAGCCTGTGCCCAGCGTTCTTCATTCTGGTGTAGATCTGTCCCATCTCTATGGCTCCTTCCAGCCCCACCACCTCAAAACGCTTATCGCTTATTTCTGAGGAGAAAACAAACACGCAGGTTTAAAGATTTAGCTAAATCATAAAAGGTTATATGTAGCGGTCTGATTTGGGAGCGCACATACAAATCTCACCTTGTGTGACAGTTTTGAGAATTTCGGGGTCGGTTATCACCTCGCTACGCCGACCCTCTGACGGACTATCGGGTTTCTTGGACTCACCCCATAGGTTGGAGCCTCCGTGTATGCTGGGTATGTTGAGGATAGCAATACCTTCTAATGACCTGTTGTTCAGTTTGAGCGGACTTCCACAGCACTGTTATCATCACACACAACATTCAGACATTAATCAGGCTTTGTTCAAAGAAACGAGCAGACGACAGAAGAAGAAACTCCCACCTCAATCTCCAGACAATCGATCAGCTTCTTGCAGGAGGCAGAGATGGACTCAGAAGTAGCAAACTCCAAATACATAAGCTTGTTTTTCATTCTTGAAAATGGAAAAAAAAGAACATTTCTCATTTAGTTTGTTTGGGAAATTATTTAGGGTCTAAGCAGCCAACTGACAACATCATATGTGTGTCGACAGTAAAAGGGCATCAAAGAAACTCCTCACCTGCTGTTGAACCTCTGGGGATGCTTCTCTCTCATGGAGTGAAAGCGATGAGCAATAGAAGCATCCTGCACGCATGCACACACATAAACACACACACACACACACACACAGTCCTATTAAGCAATTTTCTCTACATCATAGTCCGTGCTTAAAAGAGACGGTAAACAATCGTGTGACGTCCTCACAGCGGAGATAGTGACTCACCACTCCAATGGAAAAGTAGTTATTGATGATCTCATAAGGAACAGGGTCTTCTACCTCCTGAGGGTTGTTTGGGATCACCTGAAAGCTCCAGCGGTCCAGAGGGATCACCTCACTAGCTTCAATCTCCTTCAGGATTTCTGTCAGCTCCGCCCCTTCGTATCCTTTTAATGATTTAGAGCAGAAATAGAATCACCTAATGAGTTCACATCAGGTACTCGAGTTAAACTCCTCATTAGAGGTAATGTCCAGCTGCTGTACCTCCTCCCCAGCGTAGACAGCGAGCCATGTCATTCCCAGTGCCCAGTGGCAAGACGGCAACAGGAGGACACACCTTAAGCTCTGCTTTGTCTGAGGAAACATCAATTTGATATCATTTGACTCCACTGACATTTGCTTCAATGTCCTCTCTGCAGATCAGAGCTAAGTGTTACCTATAGCATCCAGGAGCCACCCAACCGTGCCGTCTCCCCCACACACCAAAATCCTGTACTGAAGCATATTCCTGAAGAAGTGCAGCCTAAAAAAGAAAGTCAGCATTGATAAAATGGAACTTTTGACCACGTACATTTAGCTGTAAGATTCCTTACCCTGGAGCAGGACCTACGTTGGACAAATTGTAAACCTGACGTGGATTCAGCAGGCCTTGAAACTTCCTGAGCACTCTGAAAGAAAACACAGACTCTTGATCTCTCAACTTTTTAGCAAAAATATTAGATTAGAATTTCTTTTCTTGTTTTTTGAAAATGTTTTGCTTCTCATACTGGAAGCTTTCTGCAAGGATCAGTATAACTATTGAAAGAACTACTCAGATGAGAAGGAAGACTTCTTTAACATCTAGACAAGTCCAGTTACCTCTAAAAAACTACAATATATGTGTTGCTCTTACCGTTGACCCTGATTCCCTCCACTTTTAGGATTTACAAACACCAGCAAAGGATGTGTGTCTGGAACAGGAGAAATCTGGAAAACACATGACAGCGCAGGATCCATCAGGTCAGGTGACGCAGAAATGCAGCAAATTCAACACATATACGGGAGAACTGCAATACAACTGTCTGTTCTGAATATATGATTTTTATTCTATGACAGTCTTACAGCAAAAGGTAAATTATGAACCTGTTTTGCAGAAAATAAATCTAATAAAAATACTCCAAAAGATTTACTCATGATCTAATGCATGAACAGATTGATCTGGAACTCTAAAATGTTTTCTTTAAATTTCCATCCATGAATGCACCATTGCACAGCAGCCTTAAAAAATCGGACACTCTTCTGTTCCGTGAACTCACCATCGCTAAGCACACATACAAGCTAGTAATGGCTGACTTTTCAGGTGAATGTTGGAAATTACAGAATCATAATTTAAGTTAATCTGGTTTTCAAAATCTGTTCATTGTAATTTATCAAGATAAATCAAAAAATGGTTATCACATAGGTCAGAGCAGTACAAGACCTGGAAATCAGTACCAGCCTTCAAAATGAGAATGGTTGCATCTATAAATAAGAAACCAAATAAATTCTGGACTGAATGGTTTTAGGCCGGTTTGGTTCAGTAGAGGCAGACCTGCAGGATGTGACCATCAGGAGTGACATTCAGCAGTTTGGTGTCCTCTTCCTGCAGCAAACAGGAAACCAACAGACAATAAACTATTTCTGTTCCTAAAATGTAAAAATGTTCTCTGTGTACATATATTCATTTACAGTTACCTTAGAGACGGAGTAGATGGCCCAGGGAGGCAGAATATGGTCCTTCAGAGGCCCACAGTCACATTTCGGTACCCCAGGAATGACACAGTCGTCATGACGCTTTAAAATAAACCAGATTTATGGATCATAAACAGGACCATCCTTCTATGTGCATGACCGTAAAATAAAAAACATTCTTACCATTTCCTGGCACCACACACACCACTTCCCTGCTAAGGTTTTGATCTTCTTGAAGCAGACCTGACACTTGGTGGAGTTACAGTCAGCCTTGATCCAGTCATGAGTGGCTTTCTGAAGCACACGGGGAACAAAGACGAGGCATCATCCCACACAAACTACCTACAGACAACTTTACTGCTATTTCAGTTTGAATTTGGAGAATTCTCCTAAATGCTCCTAATCACAATTATGTCCAAAAGTGTTTTGTTGACTTGTTTTTGTTTTCCAGTGGAGAGCCAAAACAACCCATTTCTGCATAAGAGCAGAAGGAATTAAGTTAATGTTGACTTTAAAATGATCAGCACGGATCCCACTCTTCTCCAAAGCAGATGTGGAGGTCAGAGACGGCCTCGGATTCATCGTATGTTCAGTAAACATCAGCATGACAGATGGGCATCTCCAGATAAAATACCCTTTAAGCATGCCGGTACCCAAACAGCGGCTTACAGCAAAGGGAAACTGAGTCTGCTCACGGTTGTGATCCACTACTAAATGTTGTAAAAGTGTAAGTTGTGGACCTGACGTCAGACACTGAAAGGGAGATTGAGCAGAGCATTGTCAATGTTTGTGCAGAATTAGGACATTAAACAGATGTACGGAGCAGACTGCGCCAGCTGTAATCCGCACTTAAAAAAACACTGATGGGTTGCACTTACTCACTAATGCACTGTAGTGTTCCCTGTAAAGCATTTAACTGTCATTTGGTCATGGGTGGGTTAAAGTGAAAAAAGAGAAGAGCGGTAAACACGTTCTCTTACACACGTCCATAACATCATTTTAGCTAAAACCTTAATCGTAAATCTGAAAAGCAGAAATGGGACGAGGCCGGCTGAAGGAAGTGCAGGTGAAAAGTGATCTTTGTGTTCCTTACACCAATTTCCTGTTTGGATTTGACAAAGGTGCGAGCGCAGGGCTCAGGGTTCTTGTTGGCACACTGGTTGTGAACAGTGTACTTGCAGCCTGGAAGAAGAAAAATCGTGTATCATGAAAAAGACAAACATAATGACTTCCTTATGCATGTTAAAAAAGACTTGATTAAACAAAAAGTATGCAAAAAACAAAACAAAAACAACAACAACAACACGTGAATGTGCTTTTTCGTGCCAGTGTGGCTGAACGAGGTGCACGAGTGCCCCCTGGTGGCAACAGCGAGGTCTTACACGTGCAGCAGAGTCCCTGCTTTCCAATGCCGAGGAGCATGCTCTCACACACACAGCAGTAGGTCGGCTTGTTAAAATGCTTCAGCCTCCAAATGTGCTGCCCGTCCCTCTCTGCCATCTGCAGGGAGAGCACAAAAGAAAAATAACGAGTAAATAAAACAAAAATTCTCTGCGGCAGAACGATTTTTACTTTTTGTGTTCACCTTCAGTCCAAGAAGCACGAGTAAGGGAATATTGTTCATGCCTCCTTTCAACCACTCCTCCAGAGTGACAGTCCCGCTGGCGTCCACGTCTATCGCACACATCATGTCTTTCAGCACCTGTTTGTTAAAAATCACACAGGCGTAGTAGATGACATTAAGCGTGCTCTCCTCCACAGAAATGCAAGTAACATAATGAGAGTGTGGATATTTTAGTCTGTAAAATAACCAAAAGCACATACTGGTCTGAGTTCAGTCACGTCCCAGCCCAGGTAATCAGCAGCCCGCATCATCTGGCTGATAATACGATCCACTTCCTGGAGGAGAGACAGCAGAGTTCTCGTAAGTTTAAGGGTAATCATATCATCTCAATCGGTGTGAAGATGAGCTATAGAACTAGAGAACGTAGAGCTGTGAACAGAACAAGTCAAGCAAGAGTACCTGGTTTTAAAACAGTGTGTGATGAAGAGTTAAGGAGAGTTAATGAAGATTTATGCTTTATAAAAGCTTTAAGTTAACAAATAACTACATTCTTGTTCACTAGAACGTTATTTCATGATTTGTGAAACATATGTTAGATGCTTTTAAAGTAAGAGGTGTTTTCTGACATTTTGTTGATAGTAAAATTCACAGTCGAGATGTAATCTGTTGTAACGACTTACAGAGCTGTCCAATAGGCCGTTCCCATCCTTGTCGTATAGTTTAAAGGTAACTAGAACCAAACAGAGTCGGTCAGCGATGGTCTGTACGTTTATGGTGGATTATCAGAGATGAGAGTAGATTTAAGGTGTGGATGGAACTAACATTCAAGCTTCTCTTGTGGCTGTCCTTCCTCCAGAACCGAGAAGTAACATGACACATCCTGAAGAAACACAACATCTGAAAAAGCAAAGATGTTGCACGGTTTTATTGTGTTACATGAGCCCAAATGAGCAGGACTCTGGTTTCAGATGAAGTTCAGCTCTACACATTTCATTATGGCTTTGTTTTTGGATCAGGTGAACCAAATCTCCAAAGCTGCACCTACATTCCTGCAACATGCCTCAAAACCACCGGAAACCAAACAGGTGGGGGCGTTGAGCCAACTGTAGCATTCCTTTCAGGAAGTCCCGCGGCTCCCACTCGTAGATAAGCAAGACGGCAGAAAAGACTTTCCTACTAAACATCACTGCAGCAGTGCGAGGCACAAAAAGGGCTGCAGGGTTTTCAAAATAAAGTACCTCCTTTGGGCACAGGGTTTGTTGAGGACTCATCTTGCTCTTTGTGTTGAAAATAGCGGAAAAGGCGTTGGCAGAAATCTGCAGGGATGTCCTCCATTTCTAGGTAGGTCTTCAGGAAGAGACAGAAGCCCACGGCATCGAGGCACTAAGGGGAGGAAAGGTTCAGTGAGACAGGATCACCCACTGGTACTTTCTGTTTTACTGCAAATGGGATTTTCAATCGAACACCTGAAAGCTTTAATAAAATGTCTTTGGAAATAATAAATGATCATAGATTTTAAGTGGACTTTGCATTATTTTGACGCTATATTGATTAGAATACAATGAAAAAAGTGGTGAATGTAACTTTCATCATCAAATATATGAATTATGCCAGTAATCAAGCAAGGGACAACTTTATTTACTAATTCTAACTCAGAATATTAGATATTTAAAGAATGAATGATGAAATGAAACTGTTTCTCTTGTCCAGAAGGGTGTTAGTGAAACTTAAAGGAGCAATCCTGAGTTTTCCCAATTCTAGGAATGATGTATTACTTGGAAATTCATAGAAGTGATGGTCTTTCCCTGTGCTGTGATATAATGTTCAATACCCCCCCCCCCCCCCCCCCAGATCCCCACGCAATTTGAATAGAGCGCTGTTCAGCCTTAGCCAACAGCGTTGAACATCCACTTCTGCACAGGCGTCAATCTCAGAGCATGCCCACGCATTTGAGGATGTACGTAAACTGATGCAGAGCTGGCAAAATTTCTTATGGGCAAGTAATTCTTTAAAGTATAATATGAATAAACAACATAACACCAAAATAAAAGTGTAAAACAATGTGTTTTTAGCTCTGTTGGACAGCTAGAGATGAGCGTTGCTTCCAGCCATAATCACGGAAGTAGGGAGAGGGGTTTAGAGGTGTAATACATCTTACCACCTCTAGATGGTGTCCTCTGAGAAAAAACTCCAGATTTCTGCTTGATGGAGCCTTGTTGCCTGGAGAATGAAGATGTAGCATATTCTGACTGATTTGTTGTGTAGAAGAAGAGTCACGGAGCTCGATACTGGCTGCTGATGTTTGTCGCTCTTTGGTGTGTGTTGTCTTTACACCAGCCTGCTAACACAGCCCCTACTTTACTGGCTGCATTTAATGATCCTGTTGAGAACAAGTTTCTAGGATTTCCTCAAACTTTTGCTCCTGTTTTATTACTGAGCTCAGAAACATGTAACATATTAAGTGAGCTGTATATAAATGATGACTACTAGTGATGTGTCGGTCGCGAACGAACGGCTCTATGAAGTGAACAACGGGAGCCGGCTCGTCATTGGGAGCCGTCACTCCCCCCCCCCCCTCTTGTTTTGGTGAAAGCCACATGCGATTGGTCAACATGTGAAACTGCGTGTCCAGACTGTCCACACACAGAGCAGTAGGGGCGGGGAAGAGGGAGGATCAGACTCAGACAGACACACAGAAGAGCACATGCGGGCAGAGGGAGACGAGAGGGAATGAGGAGGAGGAAAAAGGCGAGCGAGAGAGAGGAGAGTGCGACGAAGACGGTGAGAAAATGAGCGACAGCAGTCGGAAAGTTGAGATTTCTTAAAGTGTTCGGTTATTAAATCCATACAAATGATAAATATTTCATATATTGCTTTTTTTACACGAGTAAATCATTTTACATATAGTTTTGCATCATTTTTTGTGATAAATATACTTTACGCAACAGAAAATCTGAGGAGCCACTTGGGAGTCAAAAGAACCGGCTCTCTAAAAAGAGCTGGAATTCCCATCACTAGACTACAGTTTAAACAGGAACTTCCTTAATAAACCATTCCTTTAAGATGAAAATGTTGTAATTTAGAATAAGATTTTTTATTATACTTTATTAAAACTACTAGAGAAACCATGACTATTTTAGTGTTTAGTGTTTTAGACATGGTCCCTGAAATTTTTATTCTTATTAGAAAACCAGATGTCCGTTACTGTAGCTTCTCTGTAGTTAGCATGATCTACCTCTCCTTGAGTGTGCTTGGCCAGACGACCTCCTGGATGAAAGACCTTTATCACATCTTTGACCCTCAGGTTGCTTTCTGCAGGGGAAACATCAGCGGTGACTCAGTGAATGAAAAGATTAGAGACAGGCTAAAACAGCAGTCAGGACTCTAGGTGAGAGGATGAATGTCCTGTGTTTTAACCCTCACATGCAGCTTGGAGCACAGCCGTCTGAGGTAAATGACAGCAGAGGCTCTTGCAGATCAAGACCGGAGCACATGCACATGTAATTATCCATTCTTCCATTATCCGGCGTGTAAATACCCTCCTCCCCCAAACACTCAAAGCCTACAAACCCATTTCATTTCTTTCAAAGCTTTTAAATGGACTGAGTATTTTTAGCCCATGCAGTGCCACTTTTTATTTCCTGTCAGTGCGTCCATCAAACTCAGCATGAGCGCTGATCCCAGCGCGCCGCCATGCTCTTATACTTTCAACTTGATGCATTAGAGGGGTGTTTTTGTGTTTATGGTTCACTCGCCCTCTTGCTGTTCTTACAGAGCTGATCTCCGTTACTCGACGACTACGGTGGGCTGAAATGTGATCGACTGACGTGAGTAAGGAAGAATCTGACAGATCAGGGTGTGGGAACTGGTTTGGTTCTCACTGAACTTCGACTATCATACTGATCACCTCAGTTCTTATCTTGGTCTTTCCTTGCAGACCATTTTACAATAAAACTTAATAAATAGAAGACTTTTTTCATTATTCATACAGTATTTAGTTCTTTTAATGTTGAAAAAAATAACTATTTCAACTATTTATGAATGTAGTATAAGCAGGATGCATGAGAAGTTTAGTAATGCATTATTAAAGATGATGCATTTACCTGTTGCAGCTGGTGGAGCAAGAACGAATGACATTATGTAATCGGCAACATTGGAACATGTTTTATCAGCTGATTTCATATTTAGCAACTAACAGCGACGAAAATGTTCAAAAGGACGTATTAAAATGTGCCCAGAAGGTCGCCTCATTAAACGAAGGTACACAAATGAACTCATGATGTGAGTTCCAAGGAGCACTCACCCTCCATGTAATGCTGCAGCTGGATAAAATCCACAGAAGTCAGAGATCCTGCATCATCGGAGGAGGCCATGCTGATCAGCTGCAGGAGAAAACACAGCAGACACGTCACAGGGATGAGGACGAGCTCAGGATAAATGTGGAAAGAGAGTTCTGAAACTGGAGAAGAACTGGTTTGTCATCATTCCTGTGATGAATGCACCCTCTGAACCTGAAGTTAAATGGAGAACAGGCTAAATGAGAGTTTGAAGTTGCCCCATTATTAGACAACAGTTTTATAGTGGAGCATAAACAGAAAAATAGAAGAGTTTGTGTTTCTAGAGCAGACTGTGACCTCCCATTGTCTTCTACAAATCATAAATCAGCTATTAAAAGCATCAGAGGGGATTAGTGTGGGCTCAGAGTGTCTGACAGGCTGGCGTGTCCTTAAAACCTACCGAGACTTCGCTGTGACTCAGGTGTTCGAACAGGAAGAGGACTCACCTCCCAGTCTTTACCTGTCCCACGGGCCACAGAAGGAGTCGGTGAAACTTGTCCAAACGCGGCAGGAGACAGCCCGGACCTGCGGTGTGTTAGCTGCTGGTAGCAGCCTGCTACTTGTGGACGAGTTTCAGACGCAGTATTAGCGGATGTGGTGAAGGGGATTAAGAATGAACGGAGGAGGAGCTTTCAGCGACATAATTACAGTTAGTGGCAACAACCCCGCCCTGCCCGGCTTGCGCGCGACGCATAAACAAACGCACACCGCGCTGCTTCCTTCTGAGCAGGGTTACCCATCATTTGTCTTCACTTTTAATTAAAAAGCTCTGTGTTCGTGTGTGTGTGTGTGTGTGTGTGTGTGGGTGTGTGTGTGTGTGTGTGCGCGCGCGCGCGTATAAGCGGTATTTTGGGTTGTTTAGTTTATCATAAGAGAAAATAAAATAGCTGTTCATTTTTCAATGTCATATTTTCACCATGTTATTCATAGTTTAAAAGTTCCCAAGTAAATGTTTAGTTAAACAGCTACATTTTTAATTTATTTTACAAACTACATTGGTCGGATCTAAATATTTAGTTGTTAACTCAATATTTAACTTATTAAATAAATAATAAATAAAATAAATAAGTCAAACATAAATATTGAATTTGGAGCTAAATGTTTAGTTTGTTAAATAAATATTTAGCTCCAAATTAAATAATAAGTTAATAAATCAAATATTTATTTTACAAACTAAATATTCAGTTTGTAAACTGAATATTTAGTTTGCTTACTAAATATTTAGTTGGGAACTTTCACTTTTACAAATATATGAATCAGAGCCGTGCCCAGGACTTTTAAAACGGGGTGGCTCATGTGGGGCACTTGTTTATGCATGTGTGGCACCAATGGTTATGCTTATTTATTTATTTACTTACACAAATCGTTTATTTATTTATTTACTTTCTAGTGAATTTAAGAGTTTCACATTGCACCAATTTTATCTATTCATCTTCTAGTTTTGTGGTGGTTAGCAAGTCACTTCTTATTGCATTATTGCCACCAACTGGAGTTGAGTGGGACTCAATACTATTTATGTGAATATGAAAAAATAATATTAATACTACAGAAATGTTCTGTAGGCCTGGGCTAGAAGACACTGTTAAAGGTGCATGCTACTACACACTATTTTTGGAGTTTACAACTAAAGCCTTTTGTCGACAATGTAAAGTCAATTTAAACTGGAACTTAGTAGGGTGACACCTGGGGTGGCCAATCAGATTCTAAGGGTGGCATGTGCGACCCGAGGCCACTCCCTGGACACGCCCCTAATATGAATATGGTGAAAAAATGACTTAGAAAAATAACTCCTCTTTTTCTTCTCTTGTGATAGGCCAAATAACCCAAAATACTGCAGTTAAGTTTTAACTGTTTGACTTTACAAATAGCACCGTGTGTGTGTGTGTGTGTGTGTGTGTGGGGGGGGGGGGGGGATCTTCTGTAACATAATAATCTCTTAAAATTTTTTAGCTACATTTGGTCACTTTTAGAATATTAAAAAATTACATTTTGTTACATTAGGCTCCTTTTAAAATTAGATTGTGAAAATATCAGTCGCTTTTCCCATTTAATGTTATGTTAATAATTGTATAAATAGGCCAATAATAAGATATAATTTTGAATCAAGATAAATCTAAAAGTTTAAATATAAATATAATGTTTTAGACTAAATGTTAAGCTAACATGCAAATTTAGAGTGTTTTAATTTACGCTTAAATTTCACTTATATAACTTCAGATTTGAGAGGTTCGGGTGAAACTTTAATTAAATATCTTGAGTTCAATAAAAATAATGACAATAAAATGTTTAGTGTCATTATTTGAAGCTAGATATGGTCAAACAAAGTTGCTATTATGGAGGTGACGGTGGCAGAGGAGTTACATAGCTGTATGTATGCGACCTGATAGGGTTGCCAGTTTGTGCCCCTGCTCATTCTGTCACAGTCTTTGGTTAACACGCTAGTCTTTAATGTGTACAGAAGCCACACCTCTAGTGCACCCCAGAGCTGATGTGGTTACAAGTGTCTCCTCATCATCACCAGTGTGATGTAAGCATGGGTGAGCTATGCTGTTGTAAAGCATCTTGGGGAGCTCTAGGAAACCAGAAGGACACAGGCTATTTATCATTTCACCTTTAATTTACATTTACTATTAGCACCCCATATTTGTACATACCCTTTTTATTTTGTTTATCTTTGAACCAACACAGCAGACTAACAGTAACAAACACTTTTTACCACAATCCCTGCTGAATTACCTTTGGTTGTTTTATTTCTATTTCCATTCTGTCAGCTCTCTGCCTGAGTTCAGTATGTGTTCTTTACAACCCCTTAATGCCTGGCAGCTCCTTATCAGATTCATATGTATAATTATACATGTTTAGACTTGTGCTCAATGTCACAAATGTTCTTCTCTTTCCAAGGGATTTCTTCTCCATTAACAATTACCCCAGGATTTTCTTTGAAATCAAAATACCCTGACTCTGCTTGTTTTCACATTCACTCTCACACCCTGTTGCTTTTTTTGCTTTTAGGTCAGGGCTGTATGGACTACTATAAACCTCTTTTACATTCAAGAGAAAGAAAATGTCAAATCCATCCATCCATTCTCTTTTGCATATCCAGGGTCGGGTCACGGTGACAGCAGCCTAAGCAGAGAGGCCCAGACTTCCCTCTCTGGGATAATCCTAAGGCCAAGAGACGTACTCTCTCCAGCGTGTCCTGGGTCTTCGTTTGGGTCTCCTCCCAGTTGGACCCGCCCAGAAAAGCTCACCAGGGAGGCGTCCAGGAGGCAACTGCCTCCTCTCGATGTGGAGGAGCAGCAGATCTACTCCGAGCCCCTCCGGAATGACTGTGCTTCTCACACTATCTCTAAGGGAAAGCCCAACCACCTTACAGAGAAATTTCTTTTGGCCGCTTGTATCTGTGCTTTCAAACACATTTTCAAATAAATAACTACTTTGTTGCACAAGCATTCTTACTTAAAATTATTGTGTGTTTAATTTAACACACAATAGGGGGCTGAAACAAACATAAAAGTTATGATTACACACCAAATAAAAACACAGCTATTTAAATTATTATAATTATTTCTATAGTTGGCTGAGTCAATAACCAAAAGACATTAATCAAAAAGGTGTTGATCCTCTTGAACTATAATTTTTTACTCTGTTCAGCTTAAACATGTTTTAAAAATTTAGCGATCGATCTTGATATATTTTATTGATTTCCTTTGTCTGTGAGGTGTCACTACTAAATAAAAAAGTTTACATCGGAAAATAAACTGAGTCTCACGAGGAGACAATAAATTAACAAAAATACAACAAAATTAGAAAACAAAATAGCATAGACTCACATTGAATAAATAATAAATCACAAATATAATGGATTTTCTGAGGCAGTGGGGGGCGATAACATGCTCCATTGCTGATGACAGTGCGGCTAATAAATCGTAGAAGAAGCGCTTTACGCCCGCAGATGTTTACGTTAGCACTTCCGTAGCTCCTTGTAAGCGGAATAACGTTACCAGTTGGATTTCAAATCAACCTTTTTCATGAAATTCTCGGTTTTATCCAGCGTTCACTACTTCAGGACTAAACATGCTTAACAAATCATTGTGACTCAGCTCGATTGAAGTCCACAGCATCCGTTTTATCGCGAGTTTTCCCTCATTCATCGCAGGTGAAGCTAAGTCCGCTGCGGCGTTAGTGGACGTTATTTAGCTAAATTTATCATTTGACCTGCACTTTGTCCTGGGTTAATTTAAAATTCAAGCAAGCCAGTCATGGCCACTAGGCGTCTGACCGATGCCTTCTTGTTAATGCGGAACAATGCGATCCAAAACCGGCAGATTTTGGCTGAGCAAGTGAGTACAAACGAGCCCCGTCTGAGTACACGTAGCAATGCTGCGGTGAGTGGTCTGCTTCGTTCTGACATTTTACTGTGTGTGTTTGCATGTAGCCAGTCACCGAGCCCCCCTAGCTAGACCCACCAGTGTTCTAATAGCTGACCTATAATAATCTGAACGGATTATGGGCTGTCAGTGTTTATGTGGCCTCTAGTTTCACCTCAGAAGAGATGGATGAGTCCTTCAGGTGATGAGGAAGAGGAGGACAGATTTCCTGCTGCAGAAAACATCTTTTATAGATTACTTACAGGAAAAATAACTTTAAATAGTAACTAAAATAAGGTGCTGAAGACATAAAGAGTATGTTACTTATTAGTAGAACGTGTGCTGTGGTTTATTTTAGATTAAAATGTCTGTGACATGCATCTGAAGCGGATATATTATTAATCTTAAGTAAGTTCCGGGATCTTTTCATTCACACTATTTATCTGAAGTAACCGTCTCCCAGATCAACTCACACATGGAGACAAAACAATAACACTTGGGGGTGCAAACAAAAACAAACCAGATCTAATTAGTCCAAATCACCACAGAAATTAACCAAGAGTTTAAATAAGATCAAAAACTTGTAAAAAAAATATGCATCTAATCAACTTATTTTTAACCTTGAAATACTACCTCGCTACATGTAAAATCATAAAAATAGAAAAAGCAAAGCTGAGCCAAAATACTCAAAAGTTGACATTCTTTTCCTGCTGTTGATAAAAACATTCTTTAATGTCATTTTGTTAGCACAATCGGGTCCTTGTCTGTGAAAATAACAAGCCTGTTGGAGAGACTGGCGTCAGAAAGGACTAACATGCAAAAATTCATTTAGTAGATTTTCTGTAAATGGTTTCTTGCTGGATGTTGAAAATACAGCTTAAGTCATGCTAGAAGCTCAGAGCTGTAGTCAACACGTAACCATTCACGTTCTGCTGTGAATATTTGTAGATGTATGTGTTTCTCAGATATCACACACATATGAGAAAGTCCTTTCAGTTTAAAGGCTTCCATTTACCAGAGAAAAATCAGAAATTTAACATTTAATACTCAGTTTTTCCAGATCTGACAACTATTATGGTAGTTGTTTTGCTGTTAGAAGTAAAAAAACAAACAAACATTTTTTCAAAGCCAGTGAATTTTAAAGAGCAAGTCACCCCCAAATCAATAATTTTTTTCTGATAAACTATATAAATGTGTGTCTAATCGTGCTACAGACACGTGTAGTCAGTAGTTTTGCACTTTAGTGCATGTTAGTTAAAATTTTAATTTTCTGCCTGAAACTGTCAGAGTTGTGCCGTTGTCAGGTAAAAACTCTTCACTGCATTTGAATTTAAATCTGCCACCGCTATTGGCTAAGAGGTATGCTGTGATGTAAACTGGTACATTATGATGTCACAATGTCGTGAGTGTGTGTATTTGTTAGTGGCTCCACCCTCTCGGCCTGCTAGGCAACAGCATTTGTTGCATTTTTCAAACATGAATTGGGAGTGATATGCTTCTTGTAAGGGGTGACTTGCTCTTTAAGTACCGGTAGTCAAAATTGTGCATTAACACCAGAAAATGGTCTAGAAAGCAACAGTTCTATTTGTTTAAAATCCAAATACTTTCACACAAGAGACGTAATCATCCAAAATGGATTGTTAGGATTTTAATTAATGAATTAAATAATCTATTTTTAACTTTTCATCAGCTAATCCAGTCTGGATTACTTTTTCTAATTTTGCTGCTGCTCACACAAAATGATTTAGGAGTTTCGATGTGTCAGAGTTTCTGTACTTACACTAGCTGTTCATATGTGAATACTGTTGATCTGACATTAGCTTCAGTTGCTAGGAGTGAATACAGAAACCCTGTTTTGGGGGGATTGCTGCTGATTTTCGGGGTCTTAATCTGTTGTTCCTTTTATTTCCTGTCTTCGTGTTTCTGTGCTGGCTGGAAACTCTGCTCTCTGACAATCACATTAGGAGCTTGATGAGGTACTGTTAGTTCTCTTCACGTCACAATCTAATAACTCCTGCTGGAGGCATAACATCTAGGATCATGGTCACACTGTTATCTTGTTATATAAAACACTTCAATGTAATTATTTTTGTTTTATTTGAGATGGCTGATGACCGCATGGCTCTGGTGTCCGGCCTCAGTCTGGATCCTGAAGCTGCCATTGGTGTCACTAAAAAACTGCCTCCCAAATGGATAGACGGGGTCGATGAGGTAAAATGCAACATTTGTGTCCATTCAGAAAAATGTTTCCAACAGAAAATGAACTGAATACATTCTGTTAGCAGATCTCAAACCACCGTCTTGTGGTACAAGTGCTTTCTCTAGTGGTGCCAAAGAGAAATGCTAAAATCTTACCAGGTGCATTTCTCTATTGGGAGTCGTAACTGTGTGTCATGGATTTTATCAATATGTTTATCAATAACCCATTTCCTGTAGTCGAAGAGAAAAAGAAAACAATGAACAGACAAGTCAAACAGTTATAACTGTGGCATAATGCACGAGACGAAATGCCCTGAACATCTGGTCCAGTGTTTCCCTTACATAGGCGTAGCTAAAATCCCAGCGCCACGCCTGCAAGATCCCGTTTTATAGATTTATTTAATTAATTAATTAATTAATTTTTTTTACGCTGTTTACCGAAGAAGCAGCGGGAACTACTACTCTGTTGTTGCTTGTGATCACAGCCGGCAGGCAGCAAGGAGGAGGAGGCAGGGCAAGGTGGTTACAGCTAGGGATGAGCCGCGTATAAAGCATTTTTATTAATTCATTCATTAATAAACATAAAATTTCCATAACGCTGTGCAAACCAAGGAGCTAAATATTTTCTGAGATTGTCCATTATTGGAATAAAATGCATTTTCCTACTCTAATGTTTCAGATCCAGTATGAAATCACACGAATCCAACAGAAGATGAAGGACCTGGCTCTGCTTCATGACAAGCACATGAACCGTCCCACTCTGGATGACAGCAGCGAAGAGGAGCATGCTATAGAGATCACTACACAGGAGATCACGCAGGTGCAGCCAGTAACCAGTGTTGGCATGAAACCTTTTACATTTAGGGCGTGAAACGTGTTTTAGGAATTTGTTTTTGTTACTTAACTGAATTGGATTCAGGTTGATGGCCTAGAAATGGCAGATATTTATTTCATATTTTAAGTCATTTATGCTGTTTATGTCCTTGGTATTTTCTGTTACCTGTGTCACTGTATATGAGCAGGGGTTTTCCAGCTGTTCAGTCTAAAGAAAAAGTAAAACAGCTTGTTGATCCATATCCCAGCCGTAGTCTGATCTGCTGTGGATCTGTTTGTGCAGGCTCATCATTTTAATGTTCCCTACAGATGTTTCATCGATGCCAGCGAGCTGTGACGAGCCTGCAGTCCCGTCGGGGCCACTGCACCGAGCAGGAGGAGAGACTCCTGACAAACGTGGTGTCGTCTCTGGCTCAGAGCCTGCAGGACCTCTCCATCAACTTCAGACACACACAGTCTGGCTACCTAAAACGTAAGAACAGCTCTGAAGTTCATCCTAAAGCAGTTTTTAATCCTTTAATGTCATCTAATCATCCTGTCACTGGGGTATTGGATTTCCTTCTCATGTTGTTTTATTGCCCCATACACGTGTTTACATGACAGGTATGAAGAACCGTGAGGAGCGTTCCAAACACTTTTTTGACTCGGGGCCATTAATGGAAGAAGATGAAGAATTAGCTCTGTATGACAAGGTGAGAGGCCTCCCAAAATGGAGGCCAACCATTTGCCGATATATTAAACTTTTTTCTATATCGGCTGAAATAATTTTTGAAAGCCATTTAAAAAAATAATAATAATAAAAAATTAAAATTAAACATTTTAATAAATGAAGAAATCATGCCACCACTACTAGACTGAAGAAAGGACCCGAACAGTGTTGCCAACTGTTTTTGACTGAAAGTAGCAGAAGTTCCCCCCAAAAGTCGCTAGATGCCGCCAGATGACGTCACGTGCTAATTTGCATACGACGCAATGATGTCATCTGGTTTGTGTGATGACGTAACCGGTCTTGTAGAGTAAATCAAATAAAACCCGCGTCATTTTATTAAAAAAATTTAATTTTTTAAAATAGATTTTATTAAAATAAAACCCCCATAGAATATAAAACGGCAGCCTTTAAAACATCAAGGAAAGTTGGCACAAAGCAATGGAACGAATATTTCTATTTTGTCTGAAGAGAATGGAACTCGTAAACACAAAAATATTAAATTGATAGGAATGTATGCATGACTGAGTTAAAATGAATTTTCTCTTGTAGTTTTCAAGTGCCTTGAGATGTATTCTGTTGTGATTCAGTGCTATATATTGACCTAACAGATAATATATATATTTTTTATTGTTTGGTTTTGTTGTTTTTAGTACTTTAATGTAAAAAGAAGCAGGCCATATTTAGTATTCAGAAACATAACATGCAAACTGCCAATGACCTGAGGTGTTTGTCTTACAGTATTATTGTTTTTTTAATAAAAGTTTTAAATATGCTACGTTATCAAACTCATCATAGAGTTCCAATGTTCCTTGAATGCACCACAAGTGGTGTGAGAAGCCATGTGTGAGTGCGACGCTGCCTGCCAGTGCCAGCCGAGCTCAGCTGCCGAAATACAGCAGGATGGCGGAAGGAGTGGTCGCCCTTTATGTAGCTCCGGTTTCTATCTCAAATAATGTTTGTTTTAAACTTGAGTATCTGATCGTTGAACTTCCAGGGCTTCACAGATGACCAGTTGATGCTGGTGGAGCAGAACTCTGTGATGGTGGAAGAGCGAGAGAGGGAGATCCGACAAATAGTGCAGTCCATCTCAGATCTCAATGAGATTTTCCGAGACTTGGCTGGAATGGTGGTGGAGCAGGTACTTAGTATACCATCGAACCAATAACGATGATAATTGTCAGAAAATAAAGGATCCACACACAGATGTCTTATGTTTGTTTTCTCTCTTTAAGGGCACTGTCCTCGACAGAATCGACTTTAACGTGGAGCAGGCTTGTGTGAAAACAGATGATGGATTGAAACAGTTACAAAAGGTAAACCTAGTAGATTCGTGTGAATATGTAATTCTCACTGACCTGAATGGATTTCCTTTGCCAAGGATGAGCAGAAATGTTCTTGTAAAGCAGGAAGATTGAGTTCCAGTGAGCTATTAGTTTATATCATTAATCTGACATTATTTTCTCTCTATTTGTTTTGTTTTATAGGCGGAGCAGTATCAGAAGAAAAACAGGAAGATGCTGGTCATTTTAATCCTTTTTGTTATAGTTATTGTTCTAATTATTATTCTTTTTGGAACAAAGTTTAAATAATCCATTCCTATGGCTTGTGTTGCCTGTCTGAGTGTTTTTGTTGTGTTATGTGGACTTGGACTCAGTTCTGCTCCGAACAAACGTTTCTGCCTTTCATATCCACCAGGAAGCATCAAGAAGAATTTTACGTCTTTTCTGGTGCTCTGCAAGCTGCGTGGAGATGCTCTGCTTACATTTTAACAAAAAAAAAAAAAAAAAACAGTCTGGTTAAGATATATATTTTTAATCAAATGGTAACTAAGAGTGCTAGAAGTCTGCTGAGCCTCGACCAAGTCGACACGTTTGAGTTGAAAGAAGCCTTTTGTTGTCTGACCATCGATGTTAAAACTTCTGCTTAATCAAAGCACCGATTGTGATTTCTGTTTTCATGAAGGTGAATCGTTTCCGTCTAAAATGAAATAGATTTAGTTTCTGTGGGGAAGAAGAGTGAACAAAATGAAAAACAGTATCCAGCAGGTGCAGTTTCACTGCTAATTTACTGTCACCTAAACGTTACATCAGTATTTGTTCTTGAAAATATTTAAAAAAGTCTTATTAGGGATCTTCTAGCTACACTTAGAATAGCCACTTAGTAGCAAAACACTTCAGATTAGAGGACCACTTGTTTTATTTTCATGTGCTACTTTAATACCAATTATTCGGTTATTGATGCTCCATGTTGGTCTGAGTGCGTAGCTGTGATCCACCTATGAGTTTTAAATTTGGCTTCACATTTGATGCACTTTTCCCAAGTGCTTATTTTAAAAACACTACTAAATTCCATGGTCTTTACATAAAGTGCTACCTTTTAATCCTGTTGCAATTTGCACATACTGAGGCTTGAGATGAGGGGGTGCTGTGTTATGATGTTACTACTGTCACCTGTATGTTATATATAAAGAATTATTTATTTTCTGATAAATAATCCAGAGGTATTCTGTTTCTGGTAGGTTTGCTGTATATTGAGTAGATTATGTCTAATATGAACGCAACAGTTGTTCACTGAATGAAAACTGTTATTTTGTTCGATGCAGGCAGACAATTAAATGCCTAATAATTTTATTAATATCGTTTTTGTCCCATCGCTACATGTTGTGTAAAGACTGAAGATAAGGAATGAAGAGATTTATTATCTGTACTCAACTTTCCACTTTATACACCTGATAAATCATCTTTTTGTCAATGATGTGCAGTTTTGTCTATATGGGAGAAAACAAGTTATGTCCTAGTGGTACTATATAAATGCTCTGATTTTCAAAGTAAAGCAGTTAAGGAGACTTTAAAAAAAATAAACCTGAAATGCCATGTTCTGTGTGCTCTATGGGAACTGCATTGTCAATTATACAAAAGTATGTATATATAATTAAAGTTGTAGTACTTTGAAACATACCTTTTAAGGCAAGCTGCTTGTGAAAGCTGATCCTATCTTTAAAAACGGAAACGAGTTTTATTTCAAATTAAAAGCCGCGCTCATCTTAAATGATGCTAATCCTTATTGTGATTTAACAGATTTATCCAATGGCAGAGCATATAACGTGAACGTTACCGGGATGATCAGTTAATTCCATATTTTACCATTAAATATAGTGAAAATAAAGTGAAGTCCGCTGAAACATTTCCTCTGGAAGCTGACCGGACCGGAAGTAGTGTAGCCTCACCAGGCGGCTCGTGCTATATTTAAGTAGCACTTCTTCGGCTTTGTTTATCGAGCCTTGGTCATGACTTCTGTTGAAGATGAGGAGGACCCGTTCCCTGTGGAGGACTGTCTCTTTACTGAGACATTCTCTCAGGACATTGTGTACAACCTGATGGGCGAAGACCTGCGGATAAAACAGGTGTTCGGCGCCAACCTCGGCGTGGCTGCTCCGGTCTGGGAAGCTGTAAGGCTGTGGATGACTGTGACTAATCCGTGGACATTTGTTGGGAAGGCTGTGTAGTATCACGTCCATTTATGTGTGTGTCCAGGCGTTACACCTGTGTCGTTACCTGGAAGAACAGTCAGTGGAGTTGAGAGGAAAGCGGGTTATAGAGCTGGGAGCTGGTACAGGTGTTGTCGGGATTTTAGCTGCACGCAGAGGTACGTTAGCGTCGTGACGTCGTCACGTAAACAATCCGTGTGTTGCCATCTAGTGGTTCAACATGGTAATGCATGCAAGTATTTCCGTCTGCAACACCGAGGATCCAGTTTAGGGAAAAGGTGATTAGTTGGATTATTTATTGCATTTTCTAATTTGAAAGTCAATGAAATAACCCTAGAACGACATAAAGAGATGAATATTACCTTTAGAATTTTTAATACAAATGTTACATTATGACATGAAGTGAACACTTATGAAGACAAAGTGTATATATTGTAAAAGAAATAGAGGAAAATGACATAAAACACGTAAAATACATTTGTAAAGTATCCTTACAGGAGACTACAATCTCACATCTTTTATAATAAAATACAAAGCTGCTAAAAAGTAAAAAATTGACTAATGAAAATTTGGCTGTTTAAACCTGTGGAAAAACATTTTTGAGGTCTGCAATGACATCTGAGCAGCTGAGCACTGTTAAATGATTGATTTATGAAATCTTGAAACAAAAATTTCCACTGACCACATCTTTTATAATACACTAATGATTTATTCCAATTCAGTGGGTTATTTTGTCAGCTTCGAAGTGCTGTCTTTGTTTTCCTGTAAGTTTTATGGTTTTTGTGCTACATGTGTCGAGGACTGTGCCAGCTTTCCTCCATTTAAACCTCTTATAAAAAGGCTCTTGTGGCTGACAGATAGCTGAAATGTTCTCCTCATAGCTTCTAGAACATTAATGGTAGGCACACAAGATTTCACACAGATGACCACCTGGGAGTCTGGGGATCGAATCCTGATTGGACAATTATTTTTTTTTATATCCGCCACAGATCTCTGTGAAGAATTCACAAAATTGACGGCTTCAGCAATGCTGTGCTACTCCGTGGATTTTCTCTTACTTGTTTTGCAAAACATGTCCTTTTTATTTCTCCACCTCACCCACAAGTACCTCAATTTCTGCTTCTGTGAAATTGCGCTTCCTTGATCTGCCTTGATCTACGGTCGCCATGTCATCAGCGGAGCGCAGCAACAGCCGGCTTATGTATATGCATGAGATCCACAAGGCACTTTGCATTGACTGCTTATGGCAGTAAGTGGGCGTGGTGAGGGCGGGATGTGACTAAAATGTAGTTGAGAACCTTTCTAGATAGTTTCTGATTTATGAAGCGGAGATTGCGTGTAGCTGTGCGTACTCCATGTTTGAAATATCACAAACCTACGTACTTGGCGTAAGTACATTTTTTTTGCTGAGCTTAACTACGGTTTTAGTAAGGATTCTACGCAATGTTTGATAAGAGACTCCTGCTCTCTGATTGGCTGAGAATGTACAACCATTTTCTGTCCAAGCAGGATCGAGCACCCACACATGATACATCAAATCGACCGGCTTGGTCTCAGGAATCTTGCATTAAATTTTAAATGCGTTATCTGTCACCATGGTAACAAGCTTAGCAACGACATTTCATACATTTTAGACACTACTGTATCAAAGTAATTTAACATGCGAACATTATTTAAACTTTTAAAAAGGTCATGGCACATTGAACATAAGCATATTGAAGTAGATTTCTGCCATCTGTTACCATGGTAACACAAGTGCATAAGGATATCCCTAAACAAGTCTCAATGAAATGAATGTGAAAAGCTTAATATTGAGCCTATGACATACTGCTGTTTCTTATCTTTCTGAGCTCGATTCACTTAAAACTAGCAGCATAGCTGACATTTTAACACTAGTCAGAAGGCAGGAACCGCCCCCTCCTCCTTCACTGCTCTCTCATTGACTGAGAGTTTTCAATCATCATCTGCCTAAAAGGAAATATGCACCCACACATATGATACATCAATTCAACCTGCTTGGTCCCTGAAGTCTTGTATTAACTTGATCATGCTTTTTGCTCAGCAGCACCCAGACTTTGGAATTCCCTCCCAGGGCATCTGAGGATACCACAGACTATTGGTGCTTTTATTTTTTATTAATTTTTTTTTTAAAATATTTTTATTGAAAGAAGAAAACAACATTACTTGCAATTACCAAAATACAATTAACCTTTCTTCATTTTTTTCTAGGTAAATAACAACAATCAGACAAAACAACAACAACAGAAAAAAGGGGGGACAAGACAATTAGACAAAAAAAAAAAAAAACATACCAACCCCCCCCCCCCCCCCCCCCCCCCTTCTCCCCCGTCCCACACAGATCAACACAACCGTCAAGCATATTACCGGAATATAACAACAACAGAAGTACAATTAAACAGGTAATACCTCTAAACTAGTAAAATAAGAGATAAAGGGTTGCCACTTATGAAAAAAACTGGCCGTGCACCCTCTCAGCGTATATTTAATTTTTTCAAGTTTTAAAAAAAACATGACATCTTTAAGCCACTGGGAAACAGTAGGACACTTAGCAGACTTCCAATGTAACAATATTAAACGTCTCGCTAATAGGGATGTGAAGGCAATGATATCCTTTTGTGTAGAGTCCAGTATAAGTGAGCGGTCAGGAATCCCGAATACCGCAATCAGAGGACAAGGATGAAGAGTTACCCCAAGAACAGTTGACATAATAGCAAAATACCCTGTCCAGAAACGTTGTAACTCAGGACACAAAAAAAACATGTGGCTAAGGTGACAAGGAGAACCCTGGCATTTATCACATTTATTTTCCACTTCCGGATACAGTTCAGAAAGTCTAGACTTAGAGAAATGCACCCTATGAATGACCTTAAATTGGATAAGTCCAAGACGAGCGCAGGAGGTGGAAGATCGTACTCTTGCTATAGCCTGTTCCCAAGACTCCTCATGTATTCCAATTCCCAGTTCTCCTTCCCATATATCCCTAAGCTTAACCTTAGAGTGGTTACTAAGAGACAGAATAGCATCATAAAGTTTCGATATGGTTCCTCTGTGATGAGGAATAAAATTTAACATAGTTTCCCACCGCTGTTCTGGAGGTAAAAAGGGGAAATTCGGGAAACACTTGGCAACAAAATTTCGAATTTGAAAATAGCGAAACAAATGGGTAATAGGGAGATTATAACGAGAAGACAAATTGGGAAAACTATCGAAGACACCATCCACATATAAATGTTTAAACTGTCCTATACCCTTGTCACACCACACTGAGAATGTCGTGTCCAAAAGTGAAGGGGGAAACAAATGATTGTTGGTTAGAGGACCCGAAGAGGATGGCATTACAAAATTATTGTGTCGTCTAAACTGAAACCAGATTTTGAGTGTGTTAAGAACCACCGGATTATCAGTGTACAAAGAGGGTTTTACGGGTAGAGAGGAATAGAGCAAAGCTGGTAGAGAGGAGCCCTTACATGATAATAGCTCCAATTTACACCACGATGAACCAGAAGATTTTAGCCAGTAGCAGAGTTTTTGAATGTGAGCGGCCCAGTAATAAGCTAGAAAATTAGGTAATGCAAGTCCTCCACTAAATCTGCATTGCTGCAGCAACGTTTTAGAAACCCTAGGCGGCTTCCCTCCCCAAATAAAAGAACCAATAATCTTGTCCAGTGAAGCAAAGAAATGTTTAGGCAAGAATAAGGGAATTGAGTGAAATAAAAATAAAAATTTTGGTAGGATATTCATTTTAACAACATTAATCTTACCGATTAAAGAAAGCGGGAGATTACCCCATCTTTGAATATCAGATGTGATCCTAGATAAAAGAGGGGACAAATTTGCTGATTTAAGGCCAGATAGAGAGCGAGTCACGTTAACCCCTAAGTACTTAAACCCAGAGGGACTAAGACGAAAGGGTAGAACGGACTGTTGGAGTTGACGTGCTGCCGTATTAACAGGAAAACACTCACTTTTCCCTAAATTTAATTTATAACCTGAAAACGAGCTGAAGTTCTCCAGAATACTTAAAACAGCAGGAATGGAGCGAGCAGGGTCAGTCATATATAATAACAAGTCATCCGCATACAATGATACTTTATGTGTAATTCCATTACGGGGGATTCCCTTGAATCCAGAAGAAGATCTTAATGTAATGGACAGCGGCTCGATGGCAATGGCAAAGAGTAAAGGTGACAAAGGGCAACCTTGACGACAACCACGACCCAGCGCAAAATAATCAGAATAAACATCATTAGTATGAACACTGGCTTTAGGGGATGAATAAAGAAGCTGAATCCAAGAAGTGAATTTATCACCAAAACCAAATTTCTTCAAAACTGCAAACAAGTATTCCCACTCCACCCTATCGAAAGCCTTTTCAGCATCTAAAGAAATCACAAGTTCAGGAAGTTGAGATAGATGCTTTGAGTAAATAACGTTAAAGAGTGTACGGGTATTAAAAAATAATTGCCGTCCCTTTATAAAGCCATTCTGCTCTTCGGAGATAATTTGAGGAAGCACATCCTCAAGGCGAGACGCAATTACTTTAGCCAATATCTTTGCATCGGCATTAAGCAGAGATAATGGCCTGTAAGAATTACAGGAAGTTGGGTCCTTGTCATTTTTAAGAAGGAGCGCTATGGTGGCCTGCGTGAAAGTAGGAGGTAATGAACCTGATTCCAAGGACTCGTTAAACACAGACAAAAGCAAAGGTGCCAGTTTACCAATAAATGTTTTATAAAATTCAATAGGAAACCCATCCGGGCCTGGGGCTTTATTAGACTGCATAGCTGTAATAGCTTTTAATACTTCATCAGCAGATAGTGGGGAGTCCAATTGCCCGGCCTTCTGAGTACCGATAACCGGGTTTGAAAGAGACTGAAGAAATTCATTCATTTTAGCTTTATCCGTGGGAAATTCTGACTTGTACAACAGAGAGTAAAATGCTTTAAAGGTAGAGTTAATTTCCAAAGGATCTGTAGTAATATTGTCGTAAGAGTTTTTAATACCAGGTATCACACGTGAAGAGGCCTGACGTCGTAACTGATGCGCCAACAAGCGATTAGCCTTGTCACCGTATTCATAATATGAGCCACGACTGCGTAGTAATAAGTGCTCAGCCTCTTTGGTTGACATAAGATCAAATTCGGCTTGCAAATCAAGGCGCTGCTTGAGTAATTCTGGAGAAGGATTCAGTGCATAAATTTGATCAAAGTTACTAATTGCCACCGTAAGTTCTTTAAGCCTGGCATTAATCTTTTTATTAGTACATACAGAATAAGAAATAATTTGACCTCTCAAATAGCATTTAAGAGTCTCCCACAGCAGAGAATATGAAACAGAATCATCCCGATTAAACAACAAGAACTCGTCAATAGAGCTTGAAATAAATTCACAACATTCTTTATCAGCCAAAAGGAGAGAATTAAATCTCCAAAGAGGAGGGCTACGTTTATATGCAGAGAGTTGAACATCTAACAGCAGAGGAGAGTGGTCAGATATCACAATACCAGAATAGTCGGAGTTAGTAACACATGAATTGAGAGTTCTATCGATGAAAAAATAATCAATCCTGGAATAAGATTGGTGGACCTGGGAGAAAAACGAAAATTTTTTGATTGTAGGGTTGCGAAGTCTCCATGGGTCAACAAGGTCATTCTGTATCATAAAATCTGAAAATGTTTTAGACATAGATGATGGAGTCAAATTACGAGGACCAGAACGATCCAAGCTTGGAACAAAAACACAATTCAGATCACCACCAAAAATAAGCAAATGTGTATTCAGAAAGGGGATGTTACTTAGTAATTTATTAGCAAATTCAGTATCATCAAAATTCGGGGCATATACGTTTACCAACAAAACCTTTTTCTGCATTAGGGTGCCAGCAACAATTATGTATCTACCGTTCCCATCAGCGATAACATTGGTCGAAGAGAATTTAACTTTCTTATTGATGAGAATGGCCACTCCTCTAGCCTTTGAATTGAAATTTGAGTGAAAAACCTGACCTACCCAAGGACAATATAACCTATGTTGATCCTTAATACGGAGATGAGTCTCCTGTAAAAAGGCTATGTCAGAATTCAGACGTTTCAAGTGAGTGAAAACCTTAGATCTCTTAACAGGGTTACCCATACCTCTGATATTCCAACTAATAAACCTAAGAGGCGTACCTGACCCAGCAATGCTGGGGTCTATATTACCATTAACCATTCATAAAAAGGAGAAAAAAAAAAGACAAAACCAAGATGCAGGTGGCCATGAAGAGCCAAGTGGGACAGCCCCCCCCCCCAACCCCCTCCCCCCCAACCCCCCCCCCCCCAACCCCCTCCACCCCCAACCCCCCCCCCCCCCAACACACCCCAAGTCTCCACAAAATAAAACAAAGGAGACAGCAGTGTACCCCAAAGTAGCAAAAAAAAAATGGTTCACAGAAGTGATTGGACTAACTGACGTCTAAATACAAAATAAAAGCGAGAGAGGGAACAAGAGAGAGAAAAGAAAAAAAAATGAACCACAACCTCTCGCCAACTTCTCTACAGTATGACAGTGTGCGCTTAACAACATACCACCTAGTCCTTTGAATATAATTCAGTCTCATTAGATAACAAGGAAAATAAAAGGAACCAGCACACCAACAGTATAATAACTGGCACAGCGGTCTAAGAAAACAATGCACAGGTGGCGTTAAACCTAACGAGAGCGTGAGCACATAGTTACATTACAGCATCAAACTAGGAGGCTATTCAGGCTCACCCAGAGATCAAAGTTTTAACATAATCACTTGCCTCTTCTGCTGAGACAAAGTCCCTCTCAACACCCTTGTATGTGATGCGGAGTCATCCTGGATGAAGCAGGCCGTACCGGACGCCTTCAATGCCACGGAGTTGCTGCCTGACCGTATTGAATGCAGCACGAGCCCGTGCCACCTTGACGGTGTAGTCGGGGAAGATTGAGATGGTTCGGTCTCCAACTTTAATCTGTCGGCGTTCTCTAGCACGTCGTAAAATGTCAACACAATCAGTGTGGTAATGAAACCTGCATATAATAGCTCGTGGTCGGTCGCCAGGTTTAGGTGTAGGCTGGAGGGTCCTGTGTGAACGATCCAAAAGCGGCTCCTTCCCCAGGTCGAATGCTTCTTTTAGCAGGGAGGCTACGGCAGCAGTGGTGGACGTGCCCTCTGGTACTCCTAATATCCTAACATTGTTGCGCCGCGACCTGGACTCCAAGTCTTCACACTTGTTTTCCAGCTTGGCTACATGAGCAGTGAGGGTCTTGATAGTAGTCTTCATCTCAGCAACATCATCAGAGCAAACAGTCAGTGCATGCTCCATCTCCTTGACCGTACCTTTTAGCTCGGACATGGTAGAGTCACTGGCAGCTTTATCGATCGCCAGCTGCGTCTTCACAGCCTGCAGGTCGAACTTAATGGTGGACAAAGCATCACCCAGAGTGTCATGAAGTTCTTTTTTAAAAATGTCAGCAATATCATTCCTCAACGAAGCAAGCAACTCGACCTTGAGAGCCTCGATATCAGGATTAGCTTGGCTCAAGGGAAACTTTGCCGGAGACGGCGGCTCACTCGAGGGTGTGGCCGCGGTTTGCAAACCAAGCTTCAGTTGTGTTTGAGTAGCATTGCGGGTTTTAACATTTTTTGCTGACATTTTATGCCGAGCCGATTAAAACGTCCCAACAAAATAATTCAAAAATCAGAATTAGGACAAGAAATATGATCAAAAAAGCGCAAATGAATAACAATTTAATCGAAGTCGGCAGGAGCTCCCAGACTCGCGTCCTACTCCATCCTCTCCGGTGCTTTTAAATCTGGTCTTAAAACTTATCTTTTAACCAGAGCTTTCGGGTTAAATTAGCTTTGTAGCAATTTGAGATTTGTTTCAGATGTAAAGTGCTTTATAAATCAAATGTATTATTATTATTATTATTATTATTATTATTATTATTATTATGTGTTCTGCGTTACAATGACAACATGCTTAGCAACATTTAACATTTTAGACACAACTGTATCAACATACTTTAATATAGAAATGTTATTCAAAGTTTAATAGTCATGTGACATTGTGCATTGCTTTCTTAAAGCAGACTCCTGTCATCTGTTACCAAGGCAACACAAGGAACTACAAATCACTTTAACCAAGTCTCATAGGAATGAATATTAAAAGCTGAATATTGAGCCAATAACAGACTCCAGTTTTTGATCTTTTTGAACTATCTGTACTTAAAACTAGATACAAGTTCAATTTGATTGACCGTCAGAAGGTGGGAAAGTGCCCCGCTCCCTCCCAGCTCCCTGATTGGTTGAGAGAGGTCAATCATCATCTGGCTAAATGGAATTACATACCCACACGTGATACATCAAATCGATCGGCTTGGCCTAAGGAATCCATCCACATATAAATCCATCCATCCGTCTGTCCGTCCATCCGTCCGTCCATCCATCCATCCATCCAAGAAACCATCTAACATCCATCCAACAATCCATCCAACCATTCATCCATCCCATATCAAGTCTGAACATATGTTAATCTATCAGTTTCAGATATCAGCAAACGTTTCTAAATTCAGTTAGGCCACTTGTAAAAATGTACCCATTAAACAATTTTCATTCAAATGCCAGCTGTTGAACATTTCAAATTTCTAGTTTTTAATCAATGTTCAAAGATTAAAGTTTTATGCTGTTTAGCATGTTTTGTCCATACTTCACCTATATTCTGAGCTTTATTACACTTGGTGATTTTTGCTTCTAAATCTTTAAATACATTCAGCTCATTTAGACAGTTTAGCTTAGTTTCAGCTTCACTTCAGCTATTCAACAACTTCAGCAATCAGTTACCAAATTTAGCATAAGCTGCTAATTTCACAGTTCAGCTAAATGTAAAGATTAAAGTGTTAAACTTGTCCAACTGAAATAAAAGGTGTTTAGACATTTTAGCTGTCCAGATTTTTATACAATGTTCACAGATTTCAGTTTTTTGCTATTTAGGATTATTTTTCTCCATTCTTCACTTACTTTTTGTGCTTTATTTCCTTGTTAATGCTTTTTGCTTCTACATCTTTCAACACATTCATCTCATTTTGACAGTTTTGCTTACTTTCAGCTTCAGTTCAGCTGTTCAACAGCTTCAGCTTACAGTTTCAGCTATCCAGCATTCAAACAGCATTTCTGCAAGAAATGCAAATTTTTCTAGTATTTTTTTTATTGTCGTTGCATCACATTTGGCTTATAATTTGTTTCAGGTGCTGACGTGACCCTTACAGACCTACCTGTGGCTCTCCTACAGCTTCAGGCCAACGTCTCTGCCAACAAACCCCCTGATGGTTGGCCATCTACCCCTCCCACCATCCTCCCTCTGTCCTGGGGCCAGGATCACCTAAACTTCCCCTCTGACTGGGATCTGGTGCTTTGTGCAGACATCGTCTACCTCCCAGAGACGTACCCACTGCTGGTGGAGACGTTGGCTCATCTATGTAAAAATGGAGCTGTGGTGCTTCTGTCGTCCAAAATGCGCAAAGAACACAAAACTCCAAGTTTCTTTGAGGAGTTCCTGCCGAGCAGATTTGACGTGGAGCTTGTGCATCGTGACGATAAACAAAACAACAACATCTATAGGGCATTTCCACTGTGATAGTAGGACTCAGTTATTATTGAGATACGTTGTTGCAGTTGAACCAGTGTTTCAGATCATGTTGAAACATAATGTATTTATATTTTCACTCTGGATATTATATTAACAGATTATGTTTTTACAAATAAAAAGTTCTGACAACATTAAAAAGTATTGATTTAGACTTATTATTTGACAGCTGTCTTCAATTAGAGCCCATCCATGATAAATACCACAGTATATATATATACATTTTTTTTATTTTACTGCAAACAATTCTAGAACAAACAAGACTTCTCTGTGAGCAGTGACTGATGTTCCAGTGGTTTCTTGTTGATATTCTGAATATTAATAATTTTTTCCTCAACAGCTGAATGTTATTCTGTTAAATTGATTGTATAAAACTCTAAATTAATCTCATTTACGTGTACTTTGTCCATGGGTTGCAGCAGATTGGGCTCCCTGCAGGCTGCCGTCTGTCCTTCATCCCCCTCTCTGCTGATGTACAGGTTTTCTGTTCAGGAAAGGAAAGCCTGTTTGTTACGCTGGAGAGTTTAAAAGAAAAGGAGACAACCCAACTGCTGTCCGTCACTCCTGCTGCTGCAGTTCAGCCAACAAAACAACAGATCCCTATCTCACGCCTGCCCAACACCTCCCACACGACTGCTGGAAAACAATCTCATCAGTGGATTTGTTGTTGAGCAGCTACTGGGCACATTCATAAACCTGCACGCTGCTGGGAAGTCTACGTGTGTTATCAATAACAAACATACTTATTAGTCATAGAAAGATCGAAGTATGAAGGACACTAAAAATGCAATTGTAATAATGTTTTATGATAAATAACAGCAACATCAGTATTAAAACGGAATACAAAAGACAAAAAGTTTTTTGTTAATTTTACATTTTGTTTCTCTTGTTTTCATTTTAGTGAGTTTAGAAGTAAATAATAAGGATGTTATGTATAAAATAAAGTGTAAAACTCTTGACACGATGTTTGAACTGCACACGTTGGCTGTGTATGTGTGTGTGTTGTGTGTGTGTGTGTGTGTGTGTGTGTGTGTGTGTGTGTGTGTGTGTGTGTGTGTGTGTGTGTGTGTGTGTGTGTGTGAGTGAGAGAAAGGAGTAGGAGGGGGGACTGAAAACCACCATCCTCTAAAAACACTGTCCTGTTTGGACTTCATTAGACATCATGTCACCTCATGGGCAGTGAGAAGAAGGATCTGAACAGCAGCCTCAGGTCTGTGTTGTGTCTGTCTGATTATATCTAAAATATTTATGTTAAGTAATCTTTGACTTTGCTCAGTGTCTCAAATTACACCTCTAAACTTATAGTTCTGTCTAAAGGTTCAAATTAAAGTTGCGGGGGAAAAGGAAAATGTTTTGAAATATATATTTATTTTATTTCAGATCTCTGGGGGGATTTCACGATGGATTTCTGGTCAGACAATCAGGGACAACCACATGTTTACACCAGATATGGTACTGCTCCTGGGATAAACTGTGTACACAAGTAAGTTGAGCAAAAACCAGAGGCGGATCTAGACATTTTTTACGAGGGGCAAAGGGTGGGCCTAAAGGTCTAGACTGGGTGGCAGTGCTGGACTTCTTTGTTGAAGTATGTAAAAAAATAAATGAAATAGACTCCTTTATGTAGTTGGTGTCAACCAAAAACCCACAAGACACTTTAAAACTATGTGTCATAATTGATGCTCAGATAATTATTAAATAAGAAAAATAAAGATTCTATCAAATGTGTGTGAATGACTGACTGCACGCACTTTGGAGTCCTCTGACTCAGAAAGGTCCTATTTAAGCTCAGGTTATTCATAATTTATGATAAACACACAAAACACATTAAATGTAATTTAAGGACACAATAATATGGGAGCAATGCTCCACAACAAAGGGGCAGTTGCCCTCTTGTTGATCCATCCCCAACATAAACACTTTCTAAGAAATCATCAAAGGGTTAAAATGAGTCATTTTTTTCTTACTTTTTACACTTTTACTTTAGAATTTGTCTGACTTTCATTATCTGATGATACGTAATCCAATACAATATTATTGATATAACATTAATGTTGTATTTAATGTACATCTGGACTAATACTGTTGTAGTCATTTAACATATTAAAAATAATCACAGTGAATTGTGTATAGTTCATCTGAAAACAGCACAAGGAAAAGATATCAAATGCTGAAAATGAGAATTTAATCCATAAATTATTAATAAAATTTTAAAGTTAGAACACTCTTGTCTCGTCTCATCTTCTTCCGCCTATCCGGGACTGGGTCAGAGGCAGCATCCCAACTAGGGAGTTCCTATCTCATGACCATAGGTGAGGACTGGGCGGTAGATGGACTGGTAAATCGGAAGCCTTGCTTTCCGGCTCAGCTCCTTCACCACAACAGACCGGTTTAGCATCTGCATCACTGCAGACGCTACCCAAATCCGTCTGTCGATCTCCTGCCCCCTCCTTCCCTCCCTCGTGAACAAGGACTCACCCACTGCTCGCGACGGGGAAGCCTGTTGTTCATTTAGCATCCAGGAGAGAGCAGAGCAACTCTCAGCTAGTAGAAACTAACCATTAGCATTAGCAACTCCACAACATGGCAGAACTCCTCCAGGCTAAAATGTCAACATTGCAATATAAACAAAGTCAGTGGAAGAGTCACATTGTTTTTAACCAATCAGAGACGAGATGGTAAAAATGGTAAATGGCCTGTATTTGATATAGCGCCTTCTAGAGTCCTGGAACCCCCCAAGGTGCTTTACAACACAATCACTCATTCACCCATTCACACACACATTCACACACTGGTGGGGATGAGCTACAATGTAGCCACAGCTGCCCTGGGGCGCACTGACAGAGGCGAGGCTGCCGAGCACTGGCGCCACCGGTCCCTCCGACCACCACCAGCAGGCAACGTGGGTTAAGTGTCTTGCCCAAGGACACAACGACAGCGACAGACTGAGCGGGGCTCGAACCTGCAACCTTCCGATTACAGGGCGATCTCTTAACTCCTGTGCCACCGTCGCCCCACGACAGTCAGGAAATAAGACTCCAAATCCTGTCATCCTCTGCTCACCTTTCCTCTGGCTCGCATCTAGGAGCACCAGAGCTTTTTTCCCCCCACAAAGATCTTTTCAAAGCAATAATTTATCCTAGAGACCACTACAAATGTATGGAAATGAGGGAACTTGGTCTTTAAAGTCCAAGCTTGGCTCCACCCACTTGGTGACATGGTTCCATTCTATTGGCTTAGTACAAGGAAATGTGAAAAAGACGTGGCTGTGCGTCACACTCCTATTTCTATATGAAAGGTTGTGAATATCAGTTAGTGGATAAACAAGAAAGTCCAACCTCATTACCAAACAGTTTGTCCCTAAGATCTGATAGAAGGCTGCAGGTCATGTGAAGTGACCAAGATCACACTCCGAAATTACACAAATTATCTACAAATATTTAACCCCTATAAAAGCAGAGAGACTGGAGTGCCTTCAGGCACAGACACCTCTGGTACAATTAACACTGAACAACAATCAAGCTGCAAGGTGTCCTTAAGGGAAGTTTTGATATTTCATCTTTATGTTTTAGAATAGAGCTTAAAGGATTAGCAAATGTCCACAATCTGACGTGCTGTCATATTTTCTTTGTAACTTCTGTTTTACTTACAGCTGTCACGACAGACATGAAAGAGAGACCAGGAACTGGACTGTTGCAGGATCAAAAACTGCTCCACACGGGTACACACACTGGATGGATCCCTCCATTTCTTCCCCCCACCTCCCTGTTATGTTGGACTCTTGGCGCCACCAGGTGGAGTATCAGCAACACAAAGGCAGTGACAGGGAGTGGGCGTCTCATAGAGCTGTGAGGGACTATGAGAGAGGATATACGAAGGACGGGTGGCAGCGGAGGTGGGAGCCCAGCAACACACTTGGTTGTAACCAAGAATTTCCTGCCAAGAGAAACGACAGCAGCTATCGAGAGCTGGAGGCTTGGGCGGCGCGGTACAGTCACTCACTGCCAAGGAGGAGACGTTTAGAGGCTGAATTATTGGGAACCTCCCAGGGGCTGGTAGGGAGGGACCCCAGATACAGGACAGGACCTCAAACACACCTGCAGCATGTCCAATTAGCTCCATGCAGCATGGTATCTGAGCTGTGGGAGAGAGGACGCAGACAGCACGCTCCATCAACAACTCCTGCCCCTGACAGAAATTACATGAAGGAAAACTCCAGCTACCAGAGGGGAATATTCAGCCAACCTCCAGAATATGTGGGTCCTCCTCCCTACAATAATCCTCTTAAAACCTCCCCTATAAAAGACCACGATGACACAAGTTTGGAACAGCTTGGTAAGAGACAAGTCTACTGGTCACAGCTGACACCCAGAAAGCAAGCTGGCGCTGCAGATGTAGAAAATAGGGAATTCAGGAAGTCTGTAGAAAACAAAAGCTGCCACAAGCTGGTAGGCTTAAAACAGGAGGAGGCTGCTTCACAGGAAGCAAATCTCACGAAAGCTCAGAAATCTCAGATGCTGACAGGAAGCATGTCGGCTCTACAACATCCAAGCAGAAAGCAGGAAACAAGCTCAAAGATTATCGAAGGAAGGAAGTTCAGACTAAACAAAAAAACAGGTGGGATGACCATTTTCTGCCTCGTGTCTCGAATCGCCGGTGCCTCTGGAACATCGTCTTTGCCGGTTTGCACCTCCCAAACATCCATTCAAAGTCCAGAAAGAAGAGAGGTTTCTTTTGATCTAAAGGACAGATCTGAGATCAGCCAGCTTGCAGATGAAGTGGACTTCAGAGCACCAAGCTGCACAGGAAAGGAGATGCTTGAGGACAATCTAGGAGACAGAGATGTTATCTCCCTGGAAAACATTGCTGAAAATAATGATTCTACAAGCGTGGGACAAGCAGGACCATCGGTGCAGCCTGTGTCCCTCAGATATCCTTTATGGAGAGAGCCTGGTTCTACGAGTTCAGCTGTGAGTAACCATAAGATGGACAAAGACGTAAGCAAAGTGAACACTGAGGACAGGAAGGGTCTACTGGTTATAGACACAAGCTGTGTTGTCGTTAAAGTGGAGCTGATTCCTTCACCCAAGAAAGTGCCTGTTCAAAATTCGTTCTCTTCTACAAATGATCAACCTTTTATTTCCTCTGACTTAAACCAGCAGCTGGAGGACGACCCGCCAAGTCAGCAAAACAAAGACGCTTTAAAAACGAGTGAAGCTCTGGAAACTGATCTGGGTTCGGAGAAAGAGAAGAAGGTAGAAAGTGACGTCCCTTTGCCCAGCGTCCAGCCACCTCTGCTTTCTGAACCAGACACTTTGGAGGAGCGAGCTGAAAGAATCCTTGGGATCTGTCTAACCGACGGTGTGGTGGAGCAGCAGCCTGAAGGAGAAGAACCGAACTTTGACTTGAAGGATGAGGAAGCGGAGCTGTCTCCGGAGGACGCAGAGACACAAAACCCTGCTGAGGTTCTACAACCTGAGGAAACTGACTGTTTGGAAAACAGTAAGGACTTCAGACCTCTGGTAGCAGAAGATGAAAACAAGGGAGTGGCAGATTTGTCGCAAGACACTGCTGATCAACATCTTAAAACTTCCATTGAAGAAGCTGATGAAACACAGCTTGAATCCACAAGTAAAACAGATCAGAAACAAGACAAAACTCTCCTTGTTGAGGATGAATCTCCTAAATCTCCTGACTTCTCCCACTCTTTGTTTCCTCCTCTCCATCCTTCATTTTCTTCAGCATTAACAGAGTCAAACACACGGGTACAGCTCGATCCTGACCTGGTGACATCTTCAGCCCTCACTAGCACCTCACCCTTCTCTTTGCTGCAGCTTCCCTCTCCTCCCTCTGAATCAGCGGACTCTTCCTTTGACTTCACTTCTCACACAGACCAGCTTCCAAGTCCTCCTCCTCTTGAAGCAACAATTCCAGCTACTGATGAAGAATCTGGAGCTGAACACGAGCATGAAAAGAGTGAAAGCAAAATCAACAGGGACTCCCTTACCTCAGACATGAAGGAGGAAGTGATGTCACAGCAGAAAGATACAGGTGATGCAGCTAAAGAACCGCAGAAGCACCCAGATGTCAAAACGTTGCCTCAACAGCTTGGATGTGGTGAGGCTGAAGATGAAAAGTCTTCTAAAGAAAGCAACGAGGGCGTCACTGATATCATACAGACACCTGAAGCAGAAGAAGAGAGGGAAGAAAATCCAAGTGACGGTCAAGACGTCATCCTTCTCCAACAGCAATGGGAGTTTAACCAACATGAGGATGTTTTACGCCTAGAAGAAAGCGATGCCATTCAAAGTTGTGATCTTATTACAGGCCTTAGTCAAGACACAAACGCGCATATTCAGATAAATACTGAAATCTTGCTAACACACGTCTCCATTCCCTCTCATTCATCAGCTTTAGAGGAGGAGTCACTCTTAGGTGAGCTCCCACTTCCCAGCATCCCAACTCTTCCTTCTGCATCTCCTGAGTCCAAGAAAGACCGTGGTCCTCTTTTGGAAATGGTCTCGGTCTGTAATTCACCACTGATTGTTGACATTCCTGCTGCACATACTGCAGAAATCACTACTCCTGTTTTTGATCTGGACCCTTGTGACGAGTCCACCCAGTTCCCATGTTCTGCCTCCTCTTCACCCCCCGTTTCACCTCCGACTACCACTTCACACGATGAAAACCTTTCTCCACACTTTTCTCCATCTGCTGCACACAAAGAAAAAGCTCAGTATCCAAAGACTCTTCGGGACGTGGTGAATCACATCAGGAAGCATACGGCGCCCGACTCCGAGAGCGAAGACGAGGAGGTGAGCGAGCTGTGGGACCCGGAAGTTGTTTGCGAAGATGTGAGTTATTTAGATGTGGTGGTGGATAAAAAACTTGAGAACTTGGATGAAGTAGGAGAGCCAGATGTTTTAAAGAAACGTGCTGAGATAGGACACATGGAGGAGGACGGGAAGGAGCCACACGATGATGAAGACACTCAGTCCTGCGGCGGTCCCAGCCGCCACGTCTCTGATGACAGAGTTCTCATAGTGGATGAGAAAACTAGACTTCATGCCAACATAGAGAGGAGTAATGAGGAGTTTGACTCAGCTCAAGGAGACATTTGCTGCTCTAGTGATGCACAAGAGGAAACCTCATCTGGAAGTGAAGAGGAGGCGGAGCCAAATAAATCTGGTGACAGTGAGGAGCATCCAGCGGAGGAGGAGAATGTGACAAACCAGACAGATTCTAATGAGGTCAAAGGTTAAGATTACACAACTTTAATCTGATCCTATGTCAAATCTGTGTTGAATTTAATAACACTTGAAAATATTTTACTAACAACCTTTATTACATATTTGAAACTAGTGTCAAGTACTTGTACTTCATCTCTAGTATCGGTGTCGTTTTAAAAGCTTTTATTTTCATTTGCTGAAGGGTGAAAACAAGGACTAGTGAGGTTATATCTGCAGCTTTAGAGACGTGTTGTAGAAATAGATCAACAGGTTGTTTTGTCGTGTGCTGATTAAGTTTAGTACAAATAAAGAAAAGCTTGACAGATTACATTATATTCAATAACTTCATTACTTTTTAAAAGATTTATTTTTGTTTGCATTTTAAATTCTGTCATCCTGTCCCTCTAAACGTGATTTAACATAAAATGAGCCATCATCAGGTGTACCTCTTATGCATAAGAATGATCGGATCAGAGACCAGATGTTTGATGACGTAGAAATATATTTAATAAAAAGATATCAGAACTTAAAGAAGATGACACAATCCTCTTCAGACAAATAAAAAACCGTTTGACATCAAATAAATTTCTCTTTGGTCTTGATGCTCATATAGCAGTAAAGGTTATAAATATAAACAGAGATTTCAGCTTTCCTGGTAGTGTTTAACCAAAGAGCAATGTGACAAAAACTATAAGTTACTTAGAAGTTAAATACATACATAAAGATAGCCTGCAGTTGAGCCTCTTGATTTTTCTGTTTGCTAAATCAAGCCAAATGACTCTTCTATTAGCTGATGGTTTACAAATTCAGCCAGTTTACGCATCATTCAAATATAATAATAAAAAAGACAAATGAGAGTGTTTTAAAATAACTAAGAACAGAAAAGTTTTAAAATAAACCACAAAATAACTCCTGATTTAATAAAAGTAAAATAAAAGGTTTTAACGGTTTTCTATGTTGCCTGTTTTAAATTAGAATATATATGTAAGGAAATTTGGGGACTTTTCCTTATAATTTTTGCTTTCAGTGTCTACTATCAATATATTCAATAATGCATTTACTAAACTGAACAGAAAGCTACATTCTGGTGCAGAACCACATCACTGTTTCAATAAAATAGCAGAGATTCTGAAACATTTTGTGCTTTAAAAGATGCACAAACAACAAGACCAAGTTCACGGATGTCTGGCGGGAACTTCCTTAAAGTCGTGTAAAATTACCAGAGATTATCAGCTAGAAGGCACGTTTCTGTCTTAACTCTAATGAGACCAGTCGACAGTTTAACCCAACGGAGCATCTAATTGAGCAACACAAAAGTGGACTAGAGTGGACTGAATTTAAACTTTAATAAAAAAAATAAACTGAAAGCATCATTTGGCATCAAATGACAAATTCACTGATGAATGGGCAGAAGGAATGTAGATCCACTGGAAATAATTTCTAATAGCTGCTTTGAGTCTGAACATGTATGTTCTTGGCTTTGGGAGGAAGTATCTGGCACTGAGGATGAATGAAGACATTAATGAAAACAGAATTAGACCCAAAAGCAGGTCAGAAAAGCTGAATCTACAGGAAAGTCCAACTTATATTTGCAGATTCACAGTTTGAATTCATGAAAATCCTTAAAAAACAGAACAGTCCTCACACGAGGCAGCACAGACCAAATAAAGTTACAGTATAAGGAGGCTCCAAGTGATCCTAAATAATCTGTAATATTACAGTAGTATTTATCTGCACCATAAAAATGTTTAGAAGTGAAAACAGAAAAGGTTACAGCACCAAATTCCTGCTGAGGAGAGACGGCAGTTGAGCTGAACATCAAAGTTCGTCGTGGGGCATCGTTAGAGCGTGGTCACAGAGATCTGCAAAGGCCAACAAACAAAGAGATAATCAATTTATTCTAAACACCGCAGCAGAGCTAAACAATGGAAATGAGGATGAAACAAAAATAAACCAGACCGGTTCTCTTGCTGCAGAGTTGGTCTTTGATATTTTCTCTTTCGTGAGCAAAGAATTCAATTATTTCATCTTCATGATGTTCAACGATTGTTTCACACTAGAGAAACAAACCATACAGCAGATTAGAATGAAAGCGCCGTTATTAGTTTCTTCTAGAAAACTGCACAGAAAACTATACTCACTGCAAATTTTAAACTTGATGTAACTCTGGAATCCAGCGTGGCCTCGGACAGGTCCATGGACTCGCCGCTCCGAGATTTGACCCTGATGTAAGACTTCCTGTCTGTGGAAGGGTCGGTGCGCTCCCCGTAGTCCTGCATCCTCTCACACACACTCTCCATCAGCTCCAGGAGGTTCCCTTCAGAGCGAGCCAGAGGAACCTGGGGGCAGAAGAACACACACGAGGCTATTGGCACAATCCCGATTATAAAAGCTCGTTTTTCTTTCTGCTGTTAGCAAAAAGTTGCTGCTTAAATCACATTTGTGAACATTTTCAACCAAAAGTTATATTTGTGTAAAAATCGGTCTTCTAAAAATAAACTCTCAACAAATATCCTCAAACATCTTTGTTGAAAATGTAACCATCGATTTATTTATTTTTTTTAATGCATCAATATTTGTTCGTTGTTTTACTTTAAAAGTTATATGTGGTGAAGCTGGGCATGTTCTGAAACATGAATAAAATGTTTATTTTTAAAAAGAAACCTAAAAACCTGCTAATGCGGCTAAGATTTCCATAGATGCTGAGACGCAGCCTCCATCCAAAGAGGGATCATGGACACCTCATGGTTGTCTCACCTCTCTGATGGACTGACTCCCGTCCGGATTAATCCTGAAGGATCCCGTCTGGATCATTTTCTTGGGATCTATCTGGGAGATGGCCCACTCCATCTCATCCACCAGAGCCCTGCAGGCTGAGGAGGAAGCAGCAGATGCATGAAAAGCTATCTAGTGAGCGGAGACTGATCGATAGAGGACGAGAACACACATACCTCCACATCTGATGTCCTGTCCTTGTCTGGCAGCCTGGCTGAAGCTCAGGAGGAGACAAACGACTACACATGATGTGAGCAGGAGAACGGATTCCCTCATTTTGGGTCTAAATGAATGCACACATTTTACTCATTTATCACAGGCTATGCTAGCAACCATTTGCATCCTGTCCTACAACCTTAAACAGACACGTGACTAAAAACAAATCAGAGTTTCGAAATCGTTTTATTCATATTACTTACTGGACAGCTGACAGTCTTTTCCACGCTGTTCCACAACATTCGGTAAAATGTGATGACGTTGCTTCAGGAGATGATAAACGTGAGGCAGTGACAACAGCGCCCCCGCGTGGCGGGAGGAATCCTCTCCTGCATCTGCACGATGATCTGCACAGGTGGGAATGGTGGGAAAAACAATCTTGAT
>NC_091743.1:49754527-49762027 GCF_043380555.1 Nothobranchius furzeri | reverse complement strand
TTTCCCCACTGTGGGAAAATAAAGAAAATTTCTATTGCATTTTATTCTATTGGTTTATTTTCTGTACTGCTTTACCCTTCAGGATGTTTTTGCTTAATTCCTTGTGACACCTGGACTTGACCTGCGTGCCTGTGTTGTGCTTGACTGCGCTTTTGGGTTTTCTCACCTCTAGTTCTGACAACACAGTAAATATGTTACAGGACCACTGAGTTTCTGAGATTTGTCCTCTTGCCTCCTGAGGAATCACCTGTTTATCTCATCATTTCATCATCAACACCTGATCAAGTGGACATCCTTTCTAAAATGTGTCTTACTGCTCCAGTAGCATTTAGGAAGCTTCCCCCAACAGCTTCCTAAACCCTTTTATTTATGCTTATCCTCGAATTTCTCACCTGTCTTGGTGCATTACTGTCTGAATAGAGCTGGGTTTTATTTATTTTATTTATTTTTTAGGTGCAGACTGAAAAGAGAGTCTGCTCCTCTCCCCATCCTCCATCCTCACCCCTCCCTCTCCTGCAGCAGCTGAACAAAGACAACTGCTCTTTGTTGGCTATATGATCTGTATCAGACTTTTTTATTTACTGATGCTGGCAGTAGTTTTAGTCCAAATAGGCTTGTGTTGAGCTCATATGCTAGAGAAAAGTGATCCTGAGGAAATTGTCAGCTTATTCAGAAGCCAGGTGTCTTTTTCAGGTCTTTTTAAAATGAGACGGAGTTAAGAGAGCTGAAGCAGCTGTCTCTGTAAAAGTGCATCACCCAGCACCTTTTATGTGTTTTTTTTTTCATCTTCAAAACGCTTCAGCTTTTTGTTCTGCTGCATTCCTTTCAGGGCTTCAGCTAGAAAACATCTCCGATTTTCTAAGAGGTGCTGCACTTTTCCTGAATGGAGGCTGAGATGTTGCCAGAGACGAACCACAAAGCACTCCATCCTAAAACCCCTAAAGGTTTAATTTTTTTACTTTTATAAAGGAGAAAGTGCCCAATGAGCAAGGATTTCAGTTAAGAGGCTGGTTTGGCTGGCATGAATCAAGGTGGATAAAAACATGATTATAACCAGAGGGGGCAAAAGGTTTTGCATAAAAGGAGAAATCAAGGAATTAATGGAATTTTTCCCTCTCTGCTGCCTCCCCCCAATTTTGCCCACATTCTGGGGATTGATGTGCTGGTCTCTGAGGAGTCTGGGGTTGAGGAGGAGACTGAAATCTGCTCCCTATGAAATATTTCTTTGTCTACAATTTGAACGTTTTCCAAAAATACCGATTGCCGTTTCATGTTGCACGCTTTTCCATATTTGTTTGTGGGAAAGGAGGGAAAAGGCTTTTATAATTAATAATTTAATAGAGAATGCATTATTAATTGCAGATGTCAGTCGCCGTGCCCCCGCGTAAATGTTGCAGCATACAAGAGTGGTGAATAGAGGGTAAATCCCACCGAGTGTTAAAGTGTTTTTATGAATGTATTAGCTCCATTTCCTGGCTGGCTAATATCAATAGATGAAGAGTGAAGGAGCGTGGAGAGAGTGGGCAGCCATTAGCCTTTATAAATCATGATTTTAGAGAGAGAGTTGGTGCAGGAGAAAGGATAAAGAATGGGTAGAAGACGCCAAGGACAGGAAAACTTTATGAAAGTCTCGTAACAAAATGACCAATCTCCACAGTTTCAGGCGGTCTCCTGTAAAAAGAACAGGGCCAAATAGGTTTACAAAACAATAAAGTCACACACACACACACACACACACACACACATGCACACACACGTGTCCTGATGTCCTCCAAGGCAATGCTGGCAGAATCGCCAGAACACAGAGCACACCCTCAGATTTGGAGCTAATTGCAGCTTCGTGATCCAGCAGAATAATTGAAGGACATTTGGGATTTAAAACAAGCTTCATTAGGTTAAATCCATACAGACTGATCATCAAAGGGATGCAGTGATGCTGTAGTTCAATTCAACAGAGTCTCATTATGGCTGAATAATTAGTGGATTCCTTATAACGAAGCAAACTTGGCCGGGCCTCTGTGACCTCAGCGTTTACTTTCAAATAAGCTTTTGTCGTGATGACATTAAGGTTTAAATAACAGCTAAAAAAAAAGGCCAAAGGGAACATACACTCACCTGACACTTTAGCCGGTGCACCTGCTCGGTTTCTCTTCAACAAGGGAGCAACTCAATCAATGCATGTCGGCATCTAGGTGTGCTGAAGATGACCTGCTGAGGTTCTAACTGAGCATCAGATGGGAGAAGAAAGGAGGTTTGGTACAGATATAAATACAGACAGGCGGTTCTCCAGGGTTAGGACGTTGAAATATCCACTATTTTGATCAAAGGTCTGCAGAGCAGCATCCATGAACCAGAGGTACTCCAGCAGCAGAAGACCACACTGGATGTCTCTCATGTCAACAAAGAGCTAATGTGAGGATACAGTTCTCACAGGATCACCAGATCTGGACCAGAAGAGTCTTTAAAAACCTGTCCTGGGAATCTGGATCATAGCTGCATCAGAATTTACTGTCACCAACATGAAAGCATGGATCCACACTTCAGGCTGCTGGTGGTGTAATGGTGTGGGGATGTTCTTGTCCCACTTTAGGTCCCTCAGTGCCACCTGAGCCTGGTTTAAATGCCACAGCCTACCTGAGTATTGTTTCTGACTATTTCCATCCCTTTATGATCACACGGATCCCTCTTCTGATGGCTACTTCCAGCAGGATGATGCAGCGCCTCACTGGACTCCAACAGCTTCTACAGTTACCAGATCTCAGTCGACTCCAGAGTCTTTGGGATGTGGTGGAACCATCGACATATAAATACTGGACAATTCATTTCCATAGGCTCCAATAACACGTTTTTGAGGCCAAATGGGAGGTGGCCACCACCGCCATTTTGACCGTGTCACAGGTTCCGTCAAGCCCAGACAATTCCACAAAAGGGAAGAGAGGTGGAGCTGAGGGTGGGGCTGTAAGGCTGGGATCACCTGACGACACCCGGTCGAACTAGCTACAAGCTAACCTGAAGCTAACCCAAAGCTAACGCGGAGGGGGGAGCTAAGCTAATGGAGGTAGCAACCTAGCTACAACCGGAGATAACACAACACCAGAGCTTCTGAGTCAGAGATACGCCGGGCTGACCGCTGGGTAAAACCAGGTGGAACACAGAGGTCTCCCGAGAGCTGCTGAAAGCCAGCAGCCCGCGCAGCAGACAGAAGCCGCGATCAGACAGAGATGCGCAGAGCTGCGGGAGGGAGAAACGGGTGGAAAACATCATTCTCCCGAGAGCTCCACAAGCCGATAGTCGGAACCCAGCTCCACCAACATGTTATATTTCAACCCATTTTCTAAAGTGCAGCATTATGTTAAATGCACTGGGTTTTACCCTATTACATTTAAATGTCATGGTTAAAATGTTAAAATCTAAGCTCAGCTCGGCAGTGACCTAAAATATATAAATATAGTTTTACTTACCGAAAAAAATGAAGTGGAGACTCCTTGGACGCTCTATTAGTGCAATTAATGCCACAGCAAGTCATTTTGTCCAACAATTGCACAAAAAATATCCAAAAAAGAATACACAAACACAGAGACTCAAAATCCCGGAGCAGTTTCCAAGCCAGACCGAGGCTCTACTGAGGCCTTTCCACGGAGCTAGCTCTGTGGTCACGTGGGTCTGATGCTCATTAATTATACAGAATTTTAGGCTTTTAATACACTTAAACAGAAGAGTGAGAACCCCCCCCCCCCCCCCCCCCCCCCCCCCAGAGTTGTCATGAGTGTAAACTAGATCATTTAAACAAAAAACAAGTTCTGGCACCAGGCTGTAAACATGTTTATTTCTGCTGTGAAATTGGTATTTTTAACATGGGAGTCAATGAGGATTTGCTCGCTTCTCACACCAGCCCCCAGTGGATGAGGGTGGAACTGCAATTTTTGGTATTTCCGGGTTGGCCTCAATTGTTGAGCCGCATTGTGGGGGCTTGGTTGGAACGGGAGGATCTCATCATGGATGGAGCAATGTGATGATGCCACGTCAGTCTGGACCAGAATCTCTGAGGACGGTTATAGACTCTGTTGGATCTGTGACAAGAAGACTTTAGACAGTCAGTTAGGCAGCACTGAAGCAGCCATTTCAGCTGCTGCCTATGAGACAGTATTCTACTCAAGATTCAAAAACAACTAAATCAAGTTTAAATTAAATCATTGTCAACCTTCAGGCCTGTTACCCACTTCCCTCCCCCACTTTTCTCCCTCTGCTGTTGTTCTTGTTTTTCATCACATCCAGACAAACACAAATTTAAAATATTAATGAGCTCCTCAGACAAGAGACGACACACACCGAGGGACATTCACACGTGCGATGGGAATTGTAGCTGTAGGTGGAAACCAGCTCAGTGGAGCCTCCTTTCATGATCAAACATCTCGTTAGCAAGGTTCACTGCTGTGGGACTGAAGCCCTGTGGACAGAAACAGGAAACGAGCTAAAACCTCTCAAACCAACAAGACAGTTGGTGATGGCCACCTGTGATCTCTCCCCTCATAGAGAACGTGGCTGCAGCATGACTGACAGCAGCTCTTCAGCCACAGCAAATGAAAATGATCCCGTTCCCATCGGGGCCATGCAACATCACCACACTGTCACATTATCACCCACTATTAACTACTGATGGAGACCTTTCTGTTCATTTGACCCAGAGCCAACAGCAATGAAGCCACATCAGAGGTGACTGAGAATGCCGCATGACTCCAGACTGCCGTCAACCAATGGAAACCAGGCAGTTTGTTCAGGCATGCTTCCAGATCCCCAGACGAGAATATGGTTCCATGTGGTATTTAAATGGGTCAAACTGGTGTGATTTATTCATGTCTGTAGTTTCACTCAGGCATCTATCTATCTATCTATCTATCTATCTATCTATCTATCTATCTATCTATCTATCTATCTATCTATCTATCTATCTATCTATCTATCTATCTATCTATCTATCTATCTATCTATCTATCTATCTATCTATCTATCTATCTATCTATCTATCTATCTATCTATCTATCTATCTATCTATCTATCTATCTATCTATCTATCTATCTATCTATCTATCTATCTATCATCTATCTATCTATCTATCTATCTATCTATCTATCTATCTATCTATCTATCTATCTATCTATCTATCTATCTATCTATCTATCTATCTATCTATCTATCTATCTATCTATCTATCCTGAACCACCTTGGCCCCTGTATTGTGTAACTATAGGTAATCCAAAAGGGTCTGAGTGAAGCCAGCTGGACTTTTTTTTTCTCTTGAAGACGTTTCACTTTTCATTTGAGCTAATTCTCCCCGTCTTCAATAAACCAAAGAAGCCCAGCTGCCTTCATTCGAACTCATTTGGATTGCAGTGACCTGGATGACTGAGAACCTTCACCAACAAACCATGGGAAACAGTTGAAATTAAGTTCAAATATGGTAACTGAACACCCTCCCACGTTTGCTGTTGGGGTTTGAAACATTGTCCAGAAGTCACTACATATGTTTGGTCTATCCATTCATCCGGTTTTTTCCACTTCTCTGGAGTTGGGTCGTGGGGACAGCAGCCTAAGCAGGGAGGCCCAGACTTCCCTCCTCCCAGCCTCTTGGACTAGCTTCTCTGGGTTAATCCCAAGGCGTTCCCTGGCCAGGTGAGAGACATAGTCCCTCCAGCGTGTCCTGGGTCTTCCTTTAGGTCTCCTCCCAGTTGGACATACCAGGAAAACCTCACCAGTGAGGCGTACAGGAGACACTCTAATCAGATGCCCGAGCCACCTCAACTGGCTTCTCTTGATGTGGAGGAGCAGCGGATCTACTCTGAGCCCCTCCCAGCTGCTTGTATTCGCAATCTCGTCCTTTCGGTCACTACCCAAAGCTTGTGACCATAGGTGAGGACTGGAACATAGATCGACTGGTAAATCGAGAGCTTCACCTCCCGGCTCAGCTCTCTCTTCATCACGACAGATCGGTACAACGCCCACATCAATCCGCCTGTCGATCTCCCTCACTCATGAACAACGCCCCGAGATTCAAAATTTCCTCCACCTGAAGCCGGACCTCATCTCTGACCTGAAGAAGGTATTCTACCCTTTTCTGACTCAAGACCATGGTCTGGGATTCAGAGGAGCTCAGAGTAACACTTTCTGAACCCATTTAGGACCTATGTAAGGGTGAAACAAGCCCCACCTCCTCCGCCATCACCCAAACACCTTCTGCAGTAACATTTTTGGTGTTATATTGCTTCTATGGAGTTTCACAGATTTGTGCTGTTTGCAAATTCACACAAAAAACCTCTGAATTCACATGTATGTTGACAAGAAAAGCATGAACACTTTTTACTTGTCTGATGAGCTTGTTTTGTGTCCGATGCTCTTTTAAGTCTAATGATAACAAAACGACCCACATTCTGGTCGTTTTCTCTTTGATCTCCTCCCACTCCACGTGCTTTTGATCTTGTTCTATTTATCTTCTTGAGTTTTTCAAAATGTTCTGCATTTTTTTTTTGTCAGACAAAATTTTAATGTTTGTAAAGTAACATCACACATAAAGGAAGCAATTAACCAGATAAACAAGAACCAACAAAGATGAATAGCTTCTTTGCCTGAAATTTACTCAAATAATAAACTTTAAAAATATGGAAAGTTTCTTGTTTTTATAACAAAGAGCAGTAGAACGGAGAGAATGGACAAAAGAAAAATGCAGAGTCTCACAAATCCCATCAAGAACAAAAGGATTAAAACCAGATGCATGCATGAAAAGGTGCACCTGCTCTGATGCTCGGTTAGCTCTACCGCAGCTCCTCCTTCTGACAGTCATGCCGGTGCTATCCAAACCTGCTCGGTTTCTCCTGGATCAGTGGGACGCCGTACTCAAATGTAAAATATAAAAATCCTCAGAGACGAAATAGCTGCTGAGGCAGAGCTGAGCTGCTTTCGGGAGGAAGAGACAAAGAGACGAGGAAGCTGAAGAACAGTGAGACTCTGGCCCACGATTCACCTCCGATGAGAGGCTTATCTTAAGGGACTGCCTTCCTTTATCGACACGAGTTGCTCATAGAGAAGCTGCCCCTGTTCTTTGTCTTGAACCAGATAAAATGTTATTGTGCCAAATAGCTTATTTTCTATCATTCTTACTCTATAATTAAAATTGTATTACTGTCTTCTTTTATTACTGCAGGGGTGTCCGAGCTTCTGTAGACAACTGGGCCGAGTAAAAAAAAAAGCTAAACTTATTTTGTGGTGAGTTTTTTTTAGTGCTGCTCACAAACAGGCATCATGTTAATAATAAAGGAAGATTAAAATGTTAAAAACACATCATCAACACCACATGCCTGTATTAGTCTCTTTTTGACCTGCTAATGTTAAAAGGCTTCCTACTAAAATATGAATGTATTTATTAGATTTACCACATCTGCAAACAATCAGCATTTGTACTTTTTGTATTTTTAAGGAAACAAAAGTTCAAAATTTCATACGTTCAG